>NW_020948951.1:0-58209 GCF_900497805.2 Vombatus ursinus | reverse complement strand
AAGGAAGGAAGGAAGGAAGGAAGGAAGGAAGGAAGGAAGGAAGGAAGCATTAGCCATGGGGCATCTTCTTTTAAAATACAAAAAAGAGAACAGAAGGAAGCCCAGAAAAAAGTGCAGGCAAGCATGACAGCCTTGAAATCTACAAGTAGAATTTATCATATTATAATGGTAATTAAAGATAGCATATATATAGTACTTTTTCATTTTACATGTACTATTTCAATGGGTCCTCACAATAACTCTTATGAGGTAGGAGTTAGTAATACTAGATTTTTACAGATAGGATAACAAAGATTGAGAAAAATTAAATGACTTGCCCAGAGGCACAAACCTAATATAATGAATATAATGGGGGAGGACTTAACTTTGTTGTCTCTGCTTTTTAAATCTTCCATATTCAGGAGAAAGATATTTGGGGGACCAGGAAGGACTAAAATTTGGCTACAAGGAATAGATGATTGTCATATGACTAAAAACCACCCAGATGCTACTGCCACCTGCAAGGTACAATTAATTCTACTTAGTTATCAGACTGGGCAAACTGGCAGAAAGTTTTCCCTTCTCCATCTTGTTTTGTCACTGAAGAACATTGCAAAAGTTCTTCCCCTGGTCCCAGAGTCTGTGGAAGCTTATGGTGAAGGAAAGAAAAAGCATAATGCCTCTCTTGGGGGAAGTAGGAAAGTGTGTTTGTTACTTTCAAATTAATTTCATGCATATTAAAAATATAGTGATCTATTTGTTGCATAGGTTAATCATTTGGGTATTGTGGGGAGAGAAACTGAGAAAAAATTATTCCAAGTAGGACCAAGGCCAAGATTATTGTTGGAAACACTATTTTCAATATTTTCTTCTTGTATCTTAGAATTGAGGAAGCAGTGTTCTGGGAAAGAGGTAAATGTTGCTCTCATGCCAAAAAATGAAGCATGACACCAATTGTTTGCCATTGAGGAAAGCAGTTCATGTAGGGTGTCACCTGTTGGCTGATTCATATATCACACTTTGAGTAATTCCAAATCCTCATTCTGGGTTTTAATTTCTGTGATAGCTATCTCCCTGAATGTTTAAAAGCGGCAGCAGGAACTCAAGCAAACAAAAGTGTCACATATGTGATTCTCATACTGGGAAATTTTTTAAAAATCTATTTCTTGCTCTGTTTTTCTATCAACACTCACGATCTGCCAAATCCCAACCCTGGATAATTCCCATCATTTCTCTCCTCTGCTCCTACTCACATACTGTAAATTGGACTGGAGGAAATCATGCAAATGATTTATGCTCCCTAATTTTAACTGGGTCCTCTGAAGCAAGACAATCATTTTACTCTTCCTTAATTGAGTCTATTTTATTCTCCATAGAGATTGCTCTAAATTTGCTCTTCTCTCCTAAAACTTACCTCGTACTTTACTGAGAAAATAGAGACTATTCACTTTTGCCTGACTTCTCCCCTTCTCACATCTCAAAACCCATTAACACCATTCCTCATTCTTCTCTCCTTTACTCTAGTCTCAAAGAAGTAATCTTTTTCCCACACCAACCTGTTTGTCCCACCAGGAAAATAGAAAAGGTTGAAACAGTGCATCCTGAGGTTAGCAGCCTGAGAGACACCGATTAAAAAAATGCAAATACAGACATAACAGGATCCTGGATCTTCAGTGAGTGCAAGCAAGGCTGAAGATCTGGTAGTCTTAGCACAAGCTTGAGTTAGTGAAGAAAAAGACAGCATAGGTTTAAAGAAAGAAGAAGAGACTGAGTTTGAAGCCTGGTGTCAAGGACAAGGGCCTGGCTATAATTGATATCTTCTCCACCTAAGAACCATCTTGGATACCTTATATTGTCATCCCACTAAACTGCTTTTCTGAGAATCAAGTTTCTCTTTTTTGGCTATTCCGGGTTTCTCCTACATAAAATGAGGAGATTAGACCAGGTGCTGTTGAAGACCCCTTTCAACTCCAAATCTATGATCCTATGCAGAAAGCACTTTGCATACAGTAGGTATTTAATAAATGATTGTTAAATTGTGTTGAAAGCAATACAGAGCTAGAACATTGTTGGCAAACTTGTCTTCAAGGAGAAAGGAGAGGAGTACCACACCACTGACAAGGAACAAGAAAACGAAATTTATATAAAGCTTGCTATACCTTATGCAATCAAATCTAGGATTGTCTCAGGACTGTGCTATAGCCAACTTGAATAGATTATTAACTCTTCAGTGTGAGCATTTACACTGCCCAAATCAACAAATACTGTAAATCAAGGCTTGATTTATTGTTTGTTGATTTTCCAGATTTAAGTAAGTGATGGAGAAAATGTTAATAGTGAAGACTAAATTTAAAAGTATGTAATTCATACATTTTCCCCAGAGAGCTGGTTGCTTAATGTTTGCCAGCAAAACTTTCTTCCCATGAGTTCTCTAGCTTGTCAATTACCTAGAATATGTGTGATTATCCAAGAAGGGTTCTTTGATGCTCTCGGCTGGGCCTAATGCAGACAAGTTCCTTGTTAATTTAGATTTGATGCTGGAACAAAATGAAATACTTGAAGAATTCAGTAGGTAGCAACAGGAGATTCACTTAGCCATAGCAGAAGAGGGATATTCAGCAAGAAGAGACATTGAGTACACCTCCAGTTGATTCAACTGCTTTGCCTGTCTTATCCATCTTACTCCACTAAGAATCAGAGAACACCTAGAACTCCCCGTGGTTATTTTATACTTGGGGGACAAGGAGGTGATGTCAGTAGCCTGAGCCTTTAGACCTCCTAACCAATAAAGTCTTAAATACTTTTATTTATTTTTTAAAATTTTATTTATTTATTTATTTTTGGCAAGGTATTTGGGGTTAAGTGACTTACCCAGGGTCACACAGCTGGTAAGTGTTTGGTCTTTAGTCTGAGGCCGGATTTGAACTCAGACCCTCCTGACTCCGGGGCCAGTGCTCTATCCACTGCGCCACCCTAGCTGCCCCCTTGAATACTTTTAAAGAAAAAAGCTAACTCAAATTGATGGGGGCAGTAGCTCCTACTACATCTGCCATAACAAAACCACTTTCTCCCATACTTAGCATTTATGCTTAGGAATTAGAAACTGAGCCTTCAAACAAAAATATTAACAAGAATAATAATGACTAAATTTTTCATGCCATATTAAAATTTTCAGAATGCTCTACTTATGTTATCTCTTTTGTGCCTCATAACAACCCTGTTGATGAGGTAAGTACCCATTTCATGATGAGGAAAACAGACTCAGAGAGAGTCTGGTCACATGGTCAGCAAGTGTCATAAGCAGGATCACAGAATCACAGAATTTTGATGTTGGAAAGGACAACAATAACCATCTGTCCAACCCATACTAAAAAAAAAAATCTCCATTGCAACATACATGACAAGTAGTCAGTCATACAGCTTTTGTTTCTGTATTTCCAGTGAGGTATTCAACTACTAATGAGGCAGGCAACTCGTTCCACTTTATGGTAGCTCCATACAAATCATAATGTATTCTTAAGCCAATAGGAAGGGTTTGGTGCTATCCATGGTACTGCTTCCGTATCTTTGTGTAGCCACTGTAGTGTTGACTATATATTTTGTATAGTCTGTTGCTAAGGAACTTTTTTCCTGCTGCAAAAGTGCTCCCTTCTCTCCCCACCAACCCAGGTGATAAAACTAAGGTAAATGGAGATCAAGTAAGGGACTAAGGGACTAGCCAGGAAGGAATAGAGTCCAGGTCTCAAAATACCTTGTTAGCCTCGTATATCTTTTTAAAATTTTGGTTAAATTGAGCAATTGACATTCAGAGATCTTGTCTATAATATCGGAGATTGAGAGTTTCAGTGTATTTAGCATCCTTCCTTTTTTGGTAGGAGAGTAGAGTTGTTAAGGGGGTGATAGAAGATCACAGGATTATATTTCTCTAGAGCTATATTTCAGAGGCCATTTAGGCCAACCTCCTCATCTAACATATGAGAGAACTTGGGCCCAGGGAAGTTAAGTGACTTTCCCAAGATTACTCAAACAATAAATGCCATGAGGTGCCCATTGCTCTGTGAAGGTATTGCAGAAGATGACTAAAACACAAGTGCCAGAAGGCTTTAGTAAGCATCTAACGGTGTATACTGATGGACTGAGGATACCTTCTGGATCAAGGCCTCAGTCTAGGATCTAGCTGGCCAGTTTGGCCACATTCACATGGACAAGGATGGACAGGATTGCCAATGGCAGAATAATATCCACATCGGGTATGGGAGCAGTACCATGGATATCACCAAATCATTTCTACTTGTCTTGAGAATGCTTTATGATCTGGATGGAGCGATGAACTTGGAGTGATAAACTCTTATTACTTTTATTGAAAAGATGGTATTTGGGCTTTGATAATATACAATTAAATGGACAAACTGTTAATGCACTAAATATAATTAGACCAAGATGTGAATGTGCTAAAAAGGATTGACATCTTATATAGATCGAGGTTAAGAGTGAAAGAAAGGCTAAGTACATAGTTGGAATAGAGATTGTTTGAAGGAAGCAGGGATATTTTAGACTGTTATAAGAAAGGATGTGAACTGCAGATGGTAGAATGGGGAGGGAGCACAGGACAAAGAGGAAAAAAAACACAGTAGCTATCTTTAAGAATTTTGACATGTGGCAGAATTATTAGACTTGTTCTACTTGTCTCCACCAACAGAATTAGAAGCAATGGATAGGACTTGCATAAAGGTAGATTTAGGGTTTTTTGTTGTTGTTTTTTAAATTTTTAAATTTTTAGTTTTAAACTTAAATACAAAATAAAAGAAAAAAGAAACAAATTTAAATAGTAAAATTAAAATAATACAAAATAAGAAAAGGGAAAAAAAGCATTGCCATGTGTGCAGCAGAATGTGAAAGAGGATTCAAAATATACAGCAATGAATTTCCATTTCATGAAAGCCTACATAATAAATGCCATGCACTGTGTTGAGAGCTGTCCATCTTTTCTTTGCTTCCTTGTAAGTTTTCTTTTGTTCCCTGTTGTGTAATATTTACTTTGTCTTTTTCCCCTTTCCTCCCTCCCCCCCAGAAGGCTACAATTAAGAGCAGATATATATATATATATATATATGTACATACACACACACATACACATATGTGCATGTATATACATATACATATATACTGTGAACCAGCTTGCCCTCTCCCCAAACCAACTTGAGCTCCCCTCATTTGAGAAAAGGCCTAAAATCTAGATTGGCTAATCAGGAGAAAGACATTTTTGGCCTACTCTGAGCTTAACCTACCATGATGTTCTGCATGCTCTGGCATAACAGACGTGCTTTGCTTTACTCTCTGAGTGAACCCAAGCTCTCTTGTTGGATTTTGCTGACTGGGAACATTTTTCTGCCAAGGACCAGGTGCCTTGAACCAGACACTATCTTGAGTAACGGCATCCCTCTTCCTTGTTGTTTATGAGCACTGTTATGTTATGTTATGTCACATCACGTCATGTCATGCCATGTCAAGTCAATGATAGAAGAAACGCAGATACCCTGGAACTGTAATTTCAATGGACATGTTGACAATTCTCGTATCTTATTGTATTTATAATCTATCCTATTAAGAAATTCCTTTCTCATATTATGGTTAACACATATGGAGACCATAATTTTGGCTGACACAGGAATCCTGAGTCAGGAAGGGAGGGGGGATTGCTCTGAGGATGTAAGGTCCTCTTTGTCTTGTGTGATTCTAATTGTATCACCACCATATTTAAATTGTTTTTGTTGCTGTTGTTGTTGTTGTTGCTTGTAATATTTTATCTTTGAGCTGGGGATTTTGGAATTTGACTATGATATTCCTGTGGGTTTTCCTTGTAGCATATCTTTTGGGTGATGATCAGTGGATTTTTTCCATTTCTACTTCCCCCTCTTTTTCTAATGCTTCAGGACAATTTTCTTTAATTATTTTTTGTATTATTATATCAAGACTTTTTTTGATCATAGCTTTCAGGTAGTCTGATTATCCTTATGTTTTCTCTTCTTGATCTGTTCCCCAGATCAGTTGTTTTTCTTATGAGATGTTTCACATTCTCTTCTACTTTTTCATTCTTTATGTTTTGTTTCATTATTTCTTGATTTCTTATAACTTCACTAGCTTTCTCTTGCACAATTCTGATTTTCAAGGAGCCATTTTCATCCTTAAGGTTCTGTATCTCCTTTTCTAATTGGTTGGCTTTCTTTTCCATAATCTTTTTTTTTTTTTGGATTGTTCTTATTTTATTTTTTTTAAGTTTTTTTTTCTCAATCTCTCTCATTTGATTTTTAAAGTCTTTTTCAAGTTCTATGAATTCTTTTGGGCAGGGGATCATTTGACATTACTCTTTTTGGGGGCAAAAGAGGGTTTCTTTGCTTCAATGTCCTCTTCAGAAGATGAACCCTGATCTTCTCTATTCCCATAGTAATTCTCTGAGGTTAGATTCTTTCTCCTTTACTTGTTCATATTTTAAAAATTTGTAGCAGTTTACTTTTTGTAATCACCTCTAGGATTCACTTGGGATATGGAGGATGGTGCCTCTGGCCTCAGATTCTCCTTCAGTTCTCCCTTCTGGCTTAGAACTGAAACTAAGACTTTCAGCCTCCTGTAAGCACCCACAACCAGTGATGTTCTAGCCCCACTGCTTCTGAACTTACTGGGAATGTGCTGGCTCCTTCTCACCCCGCTGCATCTCTGTAGCACAGCTGAGTCTGGCATTCCTTGTTAGCAGAGATTCCCTCGACCTTCCCCAGTTCAGACATCCAACTCCCCTCGCTGTCCCAGGGGTAAAAGTTCCTATGGCTGGGGCCATGGTAGCTTCCCAAACCATCTAACCTCAGTGCTAGCCAAATGTTGTTTATGGGAACCTAGCCTGGAGGTGTTTACTCTTCACAGGGACCAAACCTTATCCTGAATTTTTCTTCAGATTTTCTCTGATCGTCCCAGGAGCATCACTGTTCTTAAGACCCCTACTCTTACTTATTTTTATCATTCTATGTTCACCCTGAGGTGCATTCTTATCTGATTTGTGGGGGAAATCTAGAGATTTTGGAATTTTCAGACCTATTCCACCATCTTCCCAGAATCCTCTCCAGATTTAGGTTTTGTATGAGGCAATGCTTCCTTTTATTTGGTGCTGTTCAAAAGTGGAATGAGGGGGGCAGCTAGGTGGCACAGTGGATAGAGCACCAGCCCTGGAGTCAGGAGGACCTGAGTTCAAATCCAGCCTCAGACACTTGACACTTACTAGCTGTGTGACCCTGGGCAAGTCATTTAATTCCATTGCCTAGCAAACCAAAAAAACCAAACAAACAAAAAACAAAAGTGGAATGAGCTACCTCAGGAAGTTGAGAGTCTTCAAGCCTTCCTCAACATTTGTCAGGAGAGTTGTCAAGAAGACTCTTTTTTGGCTATGGGTTGGACTTGAAGGTCACTGAGTTCCCTTCTAATTTTGAAATTTTATGATTTTGTGATCCTCCCTATCTATTGGTTTCTTCTCTGCTGTGTACCAGTGTACCTAATTCTCCCCTATGCAGAAAATACCTTCACCAGACCCTATCATTCACTTAGGCTTTTGTCTTATTGCAATTATCCCTGTCACAGCCAAAATCCTAAAAAAAATCTGTCCATACCCATTGCTTACACTTCCTCTCCTCTCATTCACTTTTTACTCCTTTGTAATCTAGCTTTTGATCTCATCACTAAACTGAAACTCTCTCAAAAGTTATCAATTATTGTTACCAAATCTGATATCTTTTTCAGTATTCATTTTCTCACCTTTTCTCCAGCATTTGAAATTGTTGCCTTGTTTCCCCTCCCGAATTCTCTCTCTCCCCTCTCTGGATTTTTGTGTCTCTGATGTCTTGGTTCTCTTCTTACTTGTCTAACTGCTCTTTCTTAGGTTCTATTGCTGGCTCATTATCCGTGTCACATCCCCGAATTCTGGAGCGTATCCCACGGCTCTGCAAAAGGTCTTCTTTTGAGCTATCTCTACACTCTCTCATTTGGTGATTCTATTATCTTTTATGGATTTAAATATTATCACTTTGCAAATGACTTCTGAACTATATGTCCAGCCCTAGTCTAAGAGATAGACAACTAGTCAACATTTATTAATCCTTTACTATGTGCCAGATGTTGTGCTAGGAATACAAAGAAAAGTAAAAAAAAAAAACCCAAAACCATCCCTGTCCATCTTGTCACTTGTCACTTAGACAATTGTAATGACCTCCTAATTCATCTCCCTGCCTAAGACTTAGTCCTCTTCAATCCACCCTCCACATGTGGCTAAAGTGATTTCCTCAAAGTACAAGTCTAGCCATTTTATTCTCCTATGTTCCAATAATTCCCTATTGCCTCTGGGATCAAACATGAACTTCTCTATTTGACTTTTGAAGCCCTTTTCAACCTGGCTCCAATTGGCCTATCCACACTCCGCAGTCTTTTTTTGGGGGGGGGGGCTAGGCAATGGGGTTAAGTGACTTGCCCAGGGTCACACAGCTAGTAAGTGTTATGTGTCTGAGGCCAAATTTGAACTCAGGTCCTCCTGAATCCAGGGCTGGTGCTCTATCCACTGCGCCACCTAGCTGCCTCCACACTCTACAGTCTTGCCAAACCAGCCTGCTTGCTGATCCTCACAGGTAATATGCCATCTCCCTTATCCATACCTTTGGATCTGGCTGTTTCCCATGTCTAAAATGCATTGCCACCTCACATCTGATGCTTAGAATACCTTGGTTTTTTCCATAACTGCTCAAGGGCCATTCAAGTGTCACCCTCTACATGAAACCTACATGAGTACTCCTCCTCAAAATTTTGATGTATTTCTTTCACGGTATCTTCCCTGATAGTGTGTAAGCTCCTTGAGGACAGGGACTGTTTCATTTTTGCCTTCATATCTCCTATGCCTAGCACAGTGTCTGGCTCAGAGTAGCCACTTAATAAATGCTTGTCAATTGACTGGTTGAGTTTTGTGCTTTCAAGCTAATTGAACTGATCTTTTTTCTTATTTTCATTACTAATTTTCCCATTCTCATTCTAAAACCTTTTCTTGTTTCTTTACTGGAATTGATTCTCTCTGTTCCATATTTTCATGTTCACTATTCCTACTTCTACCCTGGGAGATGCTCCTTTCTTATGATTGACCCAATGTATTCTATAGAATTCCAAATGCTTTGTGCTCAGCACTGTCAGTAGTTGGTTGCCCTTGAATGTCAATACATTACACCTGTCACTTATAGTTGCAATACTGTTAATCAATCACTTCCACTTAGAGTTAATAATAGTATTGTGATATTGATTATACTGTTGCTTAACTGCATTTTTGGGGAGCTAGGGGGCCTAGTAGATAGAGTGCTAAGTCAGGAAAACTCATCTTCCAGAGTTTAAATCTGGCCTCAGACAAGTACTAGCTGTGTGACCCTGGGCAAGTCACTTAACCCTGTTAGCCTCAGTTCCCTTATCTGTAAAATGAGCTGGAGCAGGAAATGGTAAACCATCCCATCATCTTTGCCAAGAAAACCCCAAACAGGTGCACAAAGAGTTGGACACAACTGAATAACTATATTTATGCAATGCATGTAATCCCAATAGGGCAGGGGCTTCTTCATTCTGGTCTTTGTATCCATAGCACTCACTACAGTGCTAACACACAGTAAGTGCTTCATAAATACTTTTTGTTTGTTTGATGGTTGGTTGGTTTATTTTTTTAATGTGAAAAATTTTTCTATTTTTTCAAATTACATGCAAAAACAATTTTTAAACTTTTGGTTTTTTTAATTTTGAGCCACAAACTCTCTTTTTCCTTCCCTTCTTTTCCCCCCTCCCTCAAACAGTAAGCAATTAGATATAGAATATATGTGTGTAGTCATGCAAAAGATATTTCAATATCATTCATGTTGCAAAAGAAAACATAGGCCAAAGAAACACAAGAAAAATAGAGAAGAAAATTTAAAAGGATACTTTGATCTGTATGACTCCATCAGTTCTTTCTCTGGATATAGATAGGATTTTTCATCATAAGTCCTTTGGAATTGTCTTGGATGATTGTATTGTTGAGAACAGCTAAGTTATTCACAGTTTATCATCATACAATGTTGCTGTTACTGTGTACAATGTTTTCTTGGTTCTACTCATTTCACTTTGTATCAGTTCGTGTAAGTCTTTCCAGGTTTTTCTGAAATCTGCTTGCTCATCATTTCTTATAGCACAATAATATTCCATCACAATCATTATAGGTTGGTTGATTTATTGCATGCATTGTATGTTGCCTTGATTTTTACTCCAGTTATATATGTGTTATTATACAATTTATTGTTGATGTATATGGTATGTCCAGGGCAGCTAGGTGGCACAATGGATAGAGTACTGGGCTGGGAATCAGGAAGACTCACCTTCAAATCTAGCCTCAAACACTTACAAGTTATGTGACCTTGGGCAAGTCACTTAACCCTGTTTGCCTCAGTTCCTCATCTGTAAAATGAGCTGAAAAAAGAAATGGTAAACCACTCCAGTATCTTTGCCGAGAAAACTTAAATGAGGTCATAAAGGATCAGAAATAACTGAATAACAGCAACAACAACATAGTATGTTCTAATGCTTATATTTTGTTATGGCACTTTATACCCATATGTTCACATTTGCATTATTGTTTTACTGAACATAACTTGAATTTGAATAAAATGGAGGGCAAAACTCTAGAATATGTATCATAAAGTAATACACATAGAAATATAAAAAGTGTTTCTCAAATGATGTAAAAATATTGAAAGGAGCTAGCTGTAAGAGATTTGGGCAAGCATGATATGATCATTAATGCATACTACAGAAGCATTACCAGGACTGTTACTTGTGATTTGTTAAAAAAAAAAAAGTTAATTATTAAATTAAATATTAATTAAAAATAATATAAAATAAAATTCATTAATTAATAAAATTAAATTTAAAAATCAAATGTTTATAATAAGAGACAGCAGTAAGTAGCTGATGATGAAACCTGCCTCTAAAAAGAGGGAACTGATTGGACAATTGGAAATGTTAATGATTAGAAGAGGTACAAAATGGTGGATGAACTGAAAAGCTTGTTTGTAGTGTAAAAAAAATTCCATGCCCAAGATAAGTGCATGGTCAAGAGCTCCTACACTACAGAGAAATCCTAAGCCTGTGATAGGAATACTCTCAGGAAAGGAATGTGGGGGTGGGAGGAAAGAGTCATGCCTCATTCTAGCATTTCTTGGTGAAAGAAAAGGACATCTTTTACCCCAAAATAAAATTAAATATATATATGTATGCTGCTTGCCCATCCCATGGAACTCTAATCCTTCCACAAGTTTGCCACAGTCAACCCAATGTACTGGGGACCTTCCTCTCTGCTGCTCTCTCAAGGTGCTCATGGAATACACAGCCTGCCCACTAGTTTTCCCTTCCTTTTGCTGCAAGAGCAGCACAGCTTCCTTTTCTTTGAGGGCATCCTTTATTCGGGTTCTTCTTTATGGTCTATTATTTGTTATGTTGTAGACTTCTCACACCCACTATGTACCTCCTCATTGCCCTCTGACTGATGCTCATTTTTAATTCTGTGGAAATTGCAGTATTCCATAATTCATAGCCATTGGGTAAAAAAGAACAAACAAACAAAAAACCACTGGCGCAATAGTAGTACTTAAAAAAAAATGGATTTTTGTTTCTAGGAGAAGTTTTTTTTAAGGTCATTAAAAAGGTTGCAATCATTTTAAGGCAATCCTGCTCACTGTCCTTTTCCTCTTTATATTTTTTAATTAATTAATTAATTTTGATTTATCAACAATCACTTCCACATGCTTTTGAGTTTAAAATTTTTCTCCCCCTCCTTCCCCATCTCTCTCCCCAAGACGACACGCAATCTGATATAGGCTATACATATACATTCCCATTAAACATATTTTCACATTAGCAGTGTTGTAAGGAAGAATTAGAACCAACAGGAGGAACCACCAGAACCTCTTCCTCTTTAATTCTGGCCACAAGTTGATCTCTGTTTCACTGTCTGTTTTGGCCAAGGTAGAAATTTCAGCGCCAAGGTACTCAAGACTATGATACCAAGGTACTTGGGCTATGTGTGGCAGGAGTAAAAAAAATCTGGTGTGGTGTAATGAAAAGAGTTCTGCTTTTGAATCAAGGATTAATTAATTAATTAATATCCCAGCTCTGCCACTTTGTGATGTTGGGTAAATCACTTAATCTGCCTGGGCATTGTTTCCTATTCTGAAAAGGGAGGGGTTGCACCTTTAAGGTCTCTCTGAACTCTAAATTTGTGATCTTGTAACCCTGGCTTCCTGGGATCCCATCTAGAATGCATTGGTGTAGACATGTCAGACTTTAGAAATGGAGACTGGGCCATCTCTAGTCATTCTGATCTATACTGGCCACTGGACCCAGATAGCTCTGGAGGAGAAAGTGAGGCTGGTGACTTTTCACAGCCCTCCCTCACTCAAATCCAATTCAATGCAAGTCATGTCATCATCTCCCTGATGTCATGGCGCTCTTCGAGAACGAAGGACAAAACCACCACCATAGAAATGGAGAATTGACTCTGGTCCAGAGTTCACTTGTTTGATGATGACTCTTTTAACTTGGCTTTGAAGGCTTCTGGGAAGGAGAAACCAGAATGTGTTGCCCCTTATGCTACATAGGAGGAAAAGTAGCAGACAGGGTTAAATGGTGAATCTCCTTTGGTTGCTTGATGCCCCCTTGTCCCTAGACCTCTGGGAATTGGGTGAGCTCTTATTGTAGGATGGAGCACTCAAACCTGGGAGACACCAGAGACTGCTTATAGCTGAGATGGTTGGTTGGTGGGACAATGCATATACTGAGTCCAGAAATCTTTCTCCCTACCTCCACTTCACAGGTGAGGAAGTAGCACACTTCCTCCATGAATGCCCCATTAACTGTGCTTTGAAGTTTCAAAACATAGAGAGCACATAAAGACTGACAAGTACATTTCTCAGCTAGGAGATAGCTGAATAAAGCTTACTAGTAATATCTTCTGCTGCGGAGAGTTGTACCAGAAACAAATGATGGCATGTCTTTTGTGAAGATGTTCAGAAAGTTGACAGAGTCCTGCTGAGGAACACATCAGATAGCAGATGATGGAAAGTCACTCAGTACCACATGGTTAAGAGACTGGACACTTAGCTTATCTACAAAGCAGCCCTGGGGGAATAAAAAAATCAAAGAATCATGGAATCTGAGAGTTGGAAGAAATCTCAGCAGCCGCATATTCTAACCCATCATGACATGCCTGAGCAAGTGCTCACTGAGCCTCTACTTGAAGACCTCTGTTGAGGGGAACTCACTGTCTCTCATTCCACTTTTGTGCAGCCCTGTCAGGAAGATCTGCCTGCCACAAAGCCCAAATTTCCCTCTTTGGAACTTTCCTGTAAACAGAAAGAGCATGCTCAAATTTCCCCTGCCTGGTGTGTTATACAGAGGACACACCGGTATTCCTGCCTTCTTCTAATTCAACATGTGGAACTTTGGAAGCCCTGCCTTCTCACCCTGGAACATCTCTTTACCATGCTGACCCCCTTCTCCCATTGGTAAATTCCTTCCAGGAATTTTTTGGACACACTCTGGATGGAATGCTTCATTCCTTTCCTTGCTGTCCTTCCAACTCTTCAGATTTCACCACCATGCCCTTGCCTAGCACACTCCCCTCTCCCCTTGCTCTTTTCAGCTCCCATTTTTATGTTGTCTTTCCCCATTAGAATGTAAGCTCCTTCAGGGCAGGGAGTATTTTTTCTTTTTGTTTGTATTTGTACCCCCTTAGCAGAGGGCCTGGCACATAATAAACACTTAAAATGTTTGTTGCCTCCCTGCTTGCCATATATGATAGAGGGGCTGCTACTATGTGATGGTAAAAAAAAAAGTCTTTTAATTGGCTGCATTGCCAGAAGATTCATTGAGAAGGTGCTGAGCCTGCAATGCGTTTGCAAAGAAGAGGTGCTACCAGCTGATCTCTCAGTCTCTCTTTTTTCTTAGCAGTTTTAAATAAGAAGGACTATTGGGTGAGAAGGGTAGCTATCTTATCTCCAACTCAGATACCATGTGTTCATGAGCATGTGGTGTCTGTTTCTTTTGGGCTCATTCTCTCCTAATTTTAGGTGAAGGAGTATTCTGATGCAGGGACGTCCAGGTGATCTGGTGAGTTCAGGAGGTTCAGAAGTCCTGTCAAAGGTCTCATTGGCTGCTGGAGCTGGCATCTTAGTCTACTAGAACCTGTAGTAGTGGGGCCACCAGAGTAGGAGTGGCCAATGAAGAGGAAGTACCTGAAGATAAGTGTGGCAAGACAGTCATCCAAAGATGGCAGTCTCATGATCCCTTGTGCCAGAGAAAAGTGCCACATCCTCTAGAAAGGCATAGCTTCTCAGAGCCCAACAGAGCTACCCTCCAGGGGAACGTCATGAGGACTCCACAAGAGGAAAAAAGACTTCTGGGGCTGGGAGTCAGGAGGTGCCTCGTTATTAATTTATTTATTTTTAGTTTTCAACATTCACTTCCACAAGATCTTGAGTTCCAAATTTTCTCCCCATCTCGTCCCTCCCCCCACCCCAAGATGGCGTGCATTCTGAATACCCCTTCAAAGAGGTGCCCCCTTAACCACATGTGTTCTCTTCATGTGTATTTCTCTACATTTGTGCTTCATTTGGGCCCCATTCCTTCCCTATGGGACTTGTGTGTGCAAGGAGAAAGTGTTTGTCCAGTTTGGGGGAGAGAAGAATCCCTTTTCTGAAAGCAAATAGAATTAGTCAAATGATTCTGATTGATAATGAGGGAACACATCAGTGAGGGACCGAAAGCTCTTCCTCCTCACCTCTGCTTCCTGGCTTTCCAGGCTTCCTTCAAGACTCAGCTCAAATCCTACCTTCTGCAGGAAGTCTTTCCGATACCTCTGAGCTGCTAGTGACTTCTCTCTGAGATTTCCTCCCACCTACTCTTGATAGATCTTATATGTTCCTAGTTACTTTCATATTGTCTCCCCCATTTGAATGTGAGCTACTTGAGGGGCCATGTTTTTGCCTTTCTTTGCATCCCCAGCATTTAGCACAGTGCCTGGCACACAGTAAGTGCTTAATAAATGCATATTGATTGACTGGAAGTACTAAAAACATCTTTCAGTCAATTTTCTCTTTTGGTCATGTTCCTGAAATTCAAAACCATGCCTCCTCTACTGCTGGCTCATATGGGAACTTCCTTCAGTTCCTAGGGTTCTCTCACCCCGGAATAGCTTACCACCCTCATGGCACACTCACCATGGATAATCTCTCCCACAAGGCTTGAGCCCCAGTTCTCACATTGGTGAGTTCCTCTTGAGAACTCAGTTTTGTGGAAGGGCAAAGGCTGGCCTGCTTTCCCTCTCTCAACCCTGTTCCTGACTTTTGGTATAGTACTTCTCCCCTATGAAGCTGCAGGGATCTCCTGGGAATATTTTGGGTGCCCTCTGTTCTTAAAGGCAAGGGTTTTTTGTGTACCTTCTGTGTGATAGGACATCTTGAAATATTTGGTTGAGATCTACCGATGGTTTCCCTTTGTATTTTGGAGATCCCTAGAGAAATTTTAGGTGTCCCATATTGCCATGGGGACCAAGAGAGATTTTACAAAACTGAAGGCAGTTTGTGAGAGTGGGTTCAGAGAAGGGGGCCAGATGGGGTTCATTGCAAAAGGGAGAGGTTCATTGAAGAACTTCAAGATTACCCGTGAAAACCTAAGGGAAAAGCAAACAGCCACCTTCTAGAGACTCCATTCTATAAATATGCTTAGCCACACTCACTCACTGTGTAAGTGACCCCAGAAATGGTACTACACCCTCATTGCTCCTGCTTCCGCCACCTAGTGTCAAAGAGAATAAGCGTAATCCCTCTTCTGTATAACAGCCCTTCAAATACTTGAAGACAGCTTTCATATCTTTCCCAAGTCTTCTTGTGTCCAGGCTAAACATTCCTACTTCCTCCAACCCGCCCTCATGTGGGTAGATGAATGTGGCAGTGGATGGAGGTTGGGGCTTGGAGTCAGAAAAAACTTGGTTTGGAATCCTGCTTCTTCTGGATACTGGCCAGCTTATCGGTGTCCTTAAACTATGATATGCAGAATTGAACTCAGTACTCCAGATTTGCTCTGACTGTGGCAGAATATAGAGGGGCTATCATAGCTTTACTATTATGCCTCTCTTAATGCAGACTAGGATTGTATTGGCTTTTTGCATTTGTCACACTGCTGACATGCTGACTTTGTAGTCCACTAGGTGCTTCATGAGGCAGCTAGGTGGCATAATGGATGGAGTGCTGAACCTGGAGTCAGGAAGACCTGAGTTCAAATCCAGCCTCTCACACTTACTAGCTGTGTGACCCAGGGCAGGTACTTAACCTTTGTTGACTCTAGTTTCCTCATCTTTAAAATGGATAATAGCACCATAACAACCTTGGAAGCAACCTTCCAAGGTTGTTACGAGGATCAAATGAGATAATAATTGTAGTGTTTAGTGCTGCACTTTGTCTTCCACTAAACCCCTCAGATCCTTTCCAAACTGTTGCCTCACCATGCCTTCCCTGTCCTTTGCTTGTGAAGTTGATTTTTTGAACCCACATGTAAGACTTTATATTTATCCCTACTCCCTATTGGGTAATTTCCCTCATTAATAAGGAGCAGAGAATTCTAATATAGAAATAACGTGACACACTTTCCCAAATCCAGTTGGAGTTGGTTCAATAAGTTCCTGTCTAAAGGACAGTGGCTTTTCCAATTAAATTAACTACTGGTCTCTTTCTAGATCTTTATGTACATTCCAGACTAAAATAGTAGTGCTGATTTTAACTCAAAATCACCTCTCCTACACTTAACCCCAATTGCCTAAAACAAAAACAAAAACAAAACAAAACAAAACAAAATCGCCTCTCCTAGATAATAAGGGCACTCAAGTGCTAGTCAGGTCAACTTGCTTAGACAAGTTGCACCAATCAGACCACTAGAATCCTAGAGGAATAAGAGCATTGGGAGGCAACAGGTTGTTACAGGGTCATTTAGAAATCCCTAGCATAGCATTTAACCATCTTCTTCCCCAAGTTTAGATTCTGTAGAAAAAAAAAAAAGACAAAAGGTAGCATTCTAGTCCCATTCCCATATCACCAGTACCAAGAACCATGGCTATATCTATTGCTTTACAAAATGACTTTGTAAGGAACAATATGGTCACGAAGGGTAACAAATTGTACATAAAATATTATAGCCATTTCATATAACGGTATATACACTTAACAAATGCCTTCTTAAGGAATACATTTCTGTTCAATAAGATAGGAAGTGAGAGGTGATGCTGCATAACATGTAGGTGATGGCTATCCAATGATATAATTTGTTGTTCAGTCTTTTCAGATATGTCCAACTCTTTGTGACCCTATTTGGGGTTTTCTTGGTAGAGATAGTGGAGTGCTTTGCCATTTCCTTCTCCAGCTCATATTAAGGGTTAAGTGACTTGGACAGGGTCACCCAGCTAGTAAGTGTCTGAGGCCAGATTTGAACCCAAGAAGATGTTTTCCTGATTCCAGGCCTGGGACTCTATGAAATTCTTTGCTATCATAAAAAGAGCATCTATAAATATTTTTTTGTAATCCTGTATTTTTGTACTTTTCCTCTTTGAAGTGTAGAACTAACAGTGGTATCGCTGGGTCAAAAGGCATATAGTTTTAAATATATATATATACACATATACATATATATATATATAGTTAAACTGTATTAAACATATAGTTTAATAGCTTTTGGGGGATATTCCAAATTGCTCTCCAAAGTGGTTGTGCTAGTTCACAACTCCACCAGTAGTACCTTAGTGTATTTATTTTCCCATATCCCTTCCAGCATTTGTCATGTTCCTTTTTTGTCATCTTAGCCAATCTAATGGGTGCATGGTGGTGTTTCAGCATCATTTTAATTTGTATCTAATTATTAGTGATTCATAGCATTTTATATGATTATTGATAGCTTTGATTTCTTCCTCTAAAAACTACCTATTCATATCCTTTGACCATTTATCAATTAGGGAGTGATTCTAATTCTTATAAATTTGACTCATTTCCCTATGTATTTTAGATATAAGGCCTTTATCAGAGAAACTTGCTGCAAAGATTTTTTCCCAGTTTCCTACTTTTCTTCTAATTTTAGCTGCACTAATTTTGTTAGCACGAAAACTTTTTTTTTTATTTTATGTAGCAAAATTGTCCCTTTTATTTCCTTTGAAGCTCTCTATCTCTTGCTTGGTCATGAACTCTTCCCCTAACTATAATTCTGATGGGTAAATTTCTTTCATGCTCCACCAATTTGCTTATGATTGTAACCCATTATATTATAAACTCCTGAAGGCAGTAACTATCTTTTTCCACTTTTTGTAATCCCAAATGACTAGTACAGAGCCTGACACATAGCAGGCTTTCAATAAATGTTTATTAATTAATCAATTTTTGCCATTTTTGTTTTCTAAGTTGATCATGCTGGAGATTCTGATAGTTGGCAAAATGAGGACCTTGAATACAGCCTGTTAAAGTGAAAAGTCACTTATCCTATTAGAAATTGAAATCACTTATCTGGGTTCTAGATGAGTTAACACCACCATATACAGTTGAATTTTTTTTAGAATTTTCTACATTTGCATTTTTATACACTTCTCATTACCTTTTAATGGAGTTTCAAGTCTATACTGTCAGTATAAACTATTTCTGATTTCTTGTTAAATTCTCTCCTTTTGTTTTTATTGACTTATTAATTCAGGCCGAGCCTTGAAAATCACAGAATTGCATTTTTTCTTTTTAAAGGCATTTAGATCCTGATCCAAAGTGAATGATGCAAAGTGAAGTGAGCAGGACCAGGAGAACACTGTATACAGTAAGAGCAATATTGTAAGCGTGATCAAGTGGGAAAGATGTGACTATTCTGTCAAGACAACGATCCAAGACAATTCCAAAGGACCCATGATGAAAAATGCTGTCTACCTCTGGAGAAAGAATTGATGAGCTCTGAGTGCAGAATGAAGCATACTTTTTTTAAACTTTCTTTATTTTTCTTGTTTGTGTATGTGTGTGTTTTCTTTTGTAACATGGCTAATATGGAAGTATGTTTTGCATGATATCACATGTATAATTGATATCATGTTGCTTGCCTTCTATTGAGAAGGTGGAGGAGGAGAGGGAGAGAGTTCAAATTTTTTTAAAATGAATGTTAAATTTTTTTATAGACAATTGGGAATTATTTAATGAAATAATTTTTAAAAGATGCAATAAACCTCAAAACATTCAGTTTTTGACTGATTCAATTTCACTTTCTTTCTGATGTTGGTCATCTCAACCTTACACTTCTCTGCTTTCAAATCATATTTCAAATTCCTTTCAGATATAGCTTGCTTTTATACCATTGAATCTCTTATGCAAATCAGCACATTTTTCTGATGTATCTCAAATTCAGTGAGTAGAACTTTGCTTTTAACTAATCAGAGCTAAACTTCAAGGTATCTATGCCTCATTTTGCCATGGAAAACAATTCCAATTTGGTTTCTGACTTAAGAACTTGTCAATGTGTGGTATATTCTCCCTCTATTCATGTGATTTTGCTTCCAATTCACCCGGCCCAGATTTTGTCAAATCACTCAGAAATTCACTGTGGTCAGCCAAAGCAAACTCCAAAAATGAAATTTTGCCTTTTGGACAATTATTTTACTCACCTTTTCTAAGGCAAAGCCTTTTTTTTTTCCAAACTGGAAACAAGTTAAATTTAAAGTTGTTCACTTGCTAGGAAGTTCTTCATTACCAGTTCCAACTTAGCTTTAAAGTTACAAATCTCCTTTTCTTTTTTTCTCTCTCTGCTTTAATGGGCTTCAGATTTGTTATAGACTGAGCACCTTTTTTACTGAACAGATATCAATATAGTCTCACAGAGGAGACAAGGTGGGGTGGGGGGAAGAAAGGGAGTAAGCATTTATATAGTACTTAAGGGATACTTGTGGAATCACCAGCCTTCCGGTGCTGGAGGAAAGTGGCTTAAATCCAAAGCAATAGATGATTCAAATGTAACTCCTGTCCCCAAGCTCACTGGTATGGGACTCCCTCCTTACTCTTTACTGAAGGCCCTACCTGCATCAGAGTTGCTGAGAGGCAAGAGTTTCAGTTTAGTCACACACACAGATACCCCTCCTTATGTACTCTTCAAGTAAGAATCTTCTTTTAGCTTCTTTTAGCTTAGCGCAGTTCCCGAGAGAAGATGGAAGAGGCCAACCCTACATTAGGCTGCTAAAGCTAAAATCTTTTTCCTGCTAAAGGAAAAAGACTCTGGGAAGACATGAAAGGAGCAGGTAGTCTCCATCACATCCCTATTCCCATTTTGCTACTCTAGAGATGTTGGGGAGCTCCCCTTTGGGTGACATCCGGGTCCCTCTCTTTGCTGAGCTGAGTTATCTCATTCCTAACGAGAGAGCTCCTTCACTCTGTATTGTCTGGTGTATAACCCCCTGTGTATGTATACCTTCTCTGATTTCTGTTTTGCTATGATTTGGTTAAATGGGTTTCTTTGCTATTTGCTATGTGTTCATTGTGGAACTGGTATTAGGTGGCAGAGGGATGAAACCTTGGATATAGATTTTGGAGGCTTACTTCCCCACACCCCCAAATGACAAAGCAATCGAAAGTTCATTGGAATCTGATCATATCTCCTAGATGAACAGCATTTAAGGAAGCAGATAGATATACTTCCAGCACAATACTCCCTCTGTCCGAGAAGAGCAGAATGGCCTCTGACCTCAACTTCCTGCTTCTCTTTCTGGTAGGAATGAAAAATGCCCTGAGAGAAGGGTTATGGGGGGGGGCAGAAGAGACTAGAGATGTCTATTCTCTCTCCCTTTGAGCTTTACTACTGACATGCCTCATTATACATGTAGAATTCACTCTATTCTTTATGTAAAGATGCTAAAGGAATGGCTTATCCTGCGATAATTAACATAAGGTTTTCCATATATGACCCATGAGGTAGGGTGGCTACCAACACAGACGTGAACAGACATGCACGTCTGTATGTGAGAGATTTAGCTTTTCTCTTAAATAGTCAGATTCCATGAGTCTAATCAGAAATCAGCAAGGTGGCGGCGACTCTCCTCTGAAAAACTTGGTAGAAACATTTAAAAGGTTCTTCACCTATATTTAGTTGGCCATGGAAATCTTTTGAAGAGTAGTCCTGGGTCTGATGATGGATTTGCAGCACTGCCTGGTATAGTAAGTACTATACAAATACTAATTCTCCCCACCCTCCCCCTCTGAGATTCTTTCTCCTGACAGATCTGTGATCTTACTGTAACACACTGCCTTCCCTATTCATATTCCAAAAACCAGAGGCAGAAGTCGCATCGGAAGCATGGAGATGCATAACATTCATCTTCCAGATGAAACTAGCTGTGGCTCCCCAGATTTCTAATCTAACTGAGGGTGAAAAGAAAGGGACTGCTGCTTCTCCCAGGAGTAGCCTAACACAGCGATATGAAAACAAAATATAACCAAAGCCTGAGTGAGACCCCTACTTCCCCTTTCTCAAGTGGATAGGATTTACAAATGGCCACTGTACTCTGAGTAAATGGGATCATTAAATTGTTGAAGAAAAAATTGAATACTAATAATATACTGTGCAATTTAGGCTTAAGTCTGCCAGAAATAATCCTATTGAATTTAACATTATTCTATATCTAAACTATTTCTAACTAGGAGAGAGAAATGTTTAAACTGGCATAGTCCCATATGGCCTCTAACACGATTCTGCCCCAAGATAAAATTTGACATAACATTTGAAGAAATCTTGAACAAAGAAAAATAACATATTAAAAATGCTGTGACATCCTACGATAGTCACCACTCCTTTTCTTCCTGAATCACTCCCTTTAAGGATTGAAAAGATTTCCTTCCTGTGATGGTATCTGAAACTTGAATTTCAAGGGTAAAAAAGTTCCTTGTGTGGGTCAAGGCGCTGATCACTCCAGGTAGAGAGGCAGTAATGTATCTGGATAAGAGTTAAATTTGGTTATCACCCTTACTCCCTTTCAGAGGAAGTCTTGGGCTTTAGTTCTTCCCAATTTCCTAAAGAGAAAAGTCTGATAAGAGTTTTAAGCTGGAGAAATATTACTTCTTAATATTTCTGGAGAAACTAAAAAAAGGACTTTTTTTTGTATCCCTCAACAATTGTAAGGGTCTTAGTAAGTATTCCTAACATTTCTTTAACCTAGGACTGAGGGTCAAATCTAACCTCTGCTTTTTTGTATGTCTAGAGCTAAGAATGGTTTTTACATTTTAAAATGAAACAAAACTGCACAAACCTTCTCTTTTCTGTAGGGGTGTGGACAAGATCCCTTTCAGATTTGGAATGGCCAAATCTGCCTAGGAAGGGGCCAGGAATGCTGCTAAACCAGTTGTAGAGAAAATGACTTTGCCCTTGAGATTAATTTTGTCTTTTTTGTGCTTTCCCCCCACACTTATCTACATCAAAAAATAGAAAAGATTTAGGGTGAGAAAAGTGCTTCCAAGAATCCCAGAGCTGTTTGGTGGTTATCGGGCAAATAATCATTTACCAGAATTCTATCAAAAGTAGGCCTTCTGAGATTGAAAAATTGGGAATTATATTTATTACTCACCATAAGAAAAGGTGAAGTCTCTAAGAATGTGTTTCCAGATTTTTACCAGTAAGAGGAGTTTAAAACAAAAAGGGAAAAAAAGACTAAACCTAAGGGTGCGAGCTAGATGAGATTCCCCTGTTCTTTTTGCTCTTTTTGCTCAGACTCTTTGGCCAGAGAGATGATAGGGTTCCATAGCTGAGACTCAAAGGGAACAAAACCAAAATTTTCTGCTGGTTCTAGAAGTGCCTTGGAGAGATAAGTGCATTCTTTTTTTTTTTTTTTTTTGTGAGGCAATTGGGGTTAAGTGACTTGCCCAGAGTCACACAGCTAGTGAGTGTTATGTGTCTGAGGCCGTATTTAAACTCAGGTCCTCCTGACTCCAGGGCTGGTGCTCTATTCATTGAGCCACCTAGCTGCCCCCAATTTTTTTTTTCTTTTTGGTGAGGCAATCAGGATTAAACTTGCCCAGGGTCACAAAGCTAGTGAGTGTTATGTGTCTGAGGCTGGATTTGAACTCAGGTCCTCCTAACTCCAAGGCTGGAGTTCTGTCCACTGCACCACCTAGCTGCCCCTGAAGTGGAGGCTCTTTGATTGGTTTCAGGGGCATTCCTAAAGTCCTGTCAACTTTAGCCTCTTTGCTTTATTTACATCTGGGAGTCCTTAGAGTCTCCATTTTGGGTTGGGAAAGTGAGCCATAGGAATCCAGGAGTCAGAAACCAGTCCAGGTTTTATAACCAGCACAGCAACGATGTCCTAAGGAGTAGGAAATGATCTTCAGGAATGACCTTCAGGTCCTCAGCCCAGTGTAAGGACTTACCCACCAGTGAAATCAATATTGTGTAGGAACTGATGTCATTTATGCTCCTGAAGCATTGTGGGGAGGGAAAAATATTTATACTTTGTTCTTGCTCTGCCTTTGAAATAAATATCTCTTTGTTAAAAGCTGATCAGTGTCATCCCTTTAAATGTAACTGGGGTATTAGTCACAGACCCTTATCAATAGGAAGAATGCAGCTGGTGGAGGCTTAAGCTAACAACAATAGAGAAAACATACCTTACCCCTTTTGGGTTTCCTCTTGAAACTGGGAAGAGAAGATGATAGAGCAACCTGGATTTGAGAGAGTAGGGTCAGAGAAAGCACCTGATCTTCCACGATGGAGGCAGCCAAGGATTTTAGTGAGTCATGGAGTGCAGAGCAGCCTCCAGAGAAGACTGTGAGGTAAGGAGAGTAGTAGCCTCAGTGGGAGCAGAATAATCTAACTAGAAAACATAATGACCTTGCCAGATATCAGTGGCCTTGCAGTGAATGGTGGATGTGGGAGTTGCCCCCCTTCACCCATACGCCTTATTCATATGTGTTCCCTATATGTGCACCCCTCCATGCATACACCCTTACCTCGAGCGTTCCTTACATGTGTGCCTCTCCACAAGAATTCCTTATAAGATGTCCACTCTTTTTACTGACGCAGAATGATTTTGTGGGTGCTTGTGCCCCGGGTTTATGGGGGAAATCTTCAATTGCTACTTTTCCTACTATGCCATGACATTAAATGACTTTGCTTTGGACTAAATGTGTCTCATAGCTGGTATAGGTAAACAAATTGATGGGAGCTCTTTTAAGGAGCTGAAGACCCACAGACCACCTTAAACTTGGGATGGCCATTTCTTGATGGATCCACCCTGTGAATTTGAGGGAGCTCCCAGGCACTTCATCTGTAATAGACGTTGGCAAATATCTGGGGTGCAAGGGGCCAAGGATATGTCTAAAGGCCAAAAAAAAAAAGGACACCTTAGAGCAAGAGGTTGGGGGAGGTATTACGTAGTAGTGAGTCATATTCATATGTGATATTATGGATAAAGTCCTGGACTTGGAGTTAAGTTGGAACTGGGTCCTCTGACACTAACTATGTGACCATGCAAGGCGCAACCTCTCTACGCCTAAGTAAGGCAGCGGAGTGGATAGAGTGCTGTGTCTGGAGTAGGAAAGGCTCATCTTCCTGAGATCAAAGCTAGCCTCAGACACTTACTAGCTGTGTGACCCTGGGCAAGTCAAAATTAACCCTGTTTGCCTCAGTTTCTTTATCTGTAAAATTATCTGGAGAAGGAAATGGCAAACCACTCCAGTATTTCTGCCAAGAAAACCCTAAATGGGGTCATAAGAAGAGTTGGACACAATTGAGCAACAACAAATCTTTATCTGTAAAATGAAGATAACAATATCTGTAGTATCTATATCACAGAGTTGTTCTGATGTCCAAATAAGATAATGTATGTAAAGGACTTTGCAAACCTTAAACCACTATATAAATATCAGCTATAACAACAACAATTATTTTTATCCTCATTTTCATCTTATATTCAATGGATTTCTAAGCATTATTCTTTTCTTCTTTTTTGATGAGGTTGAGATGTAAATGATCCTGGTACAAGTCACTTTCTGCTATTTTCTTTTATATTTAATATTAATAAATAATATATTTATACTTACTATATTAATACATATATTTAATATTAATTAAATAATATTTAATATATAAATATAATTAATATAGATCAGACCACAAGTGGATAACTGTTCTTTTAATTGAATAAGAGTATCAGAGTACTTCCTCAAAGCATCATTGGAACAATCCAAGTAGTAGATAGGATAACAGAGATGACATGTATCTTGTCCTGTTCCCATATGATTTTGATTTCTTTCTCTGTATTTTGAAAGCTTTTCATTCCATGTAGTTTGGAGATTTTGTATAGCAACATCTACTGAATATACTGTTCTTAAATTTTTTCTGATCATTGCTATGTCTAGGAGGTTATGAGTAATAGCTCTGTCTGTAATGATGCTCTGGTTTCAGTATAATTTATTTGTTGAATTCCTGGGGCTATTTAAGGGTTTGTGTTTGCAATATAGGGATTTGTTATTTGTTAGTTGATAAAGCAGGACAGCGAGGTGGCATGGTGGATAGAGCACTAGGCCTGGAGTCAGGAAGACTGATCTTCCTGAGTTCAAATCTGACACTCACCAGCTGGGTGACCCTGGACAAGTCACTTAACCCTATTTGCTTCAGTTCCTCATCTGTAAAATGAGCTAGAGAAGGAAATGGCAAACTACTCCAGCGTTTTTTCCAAGAAAACCCCAAATGGGGTCACGAAGAGTCTGAAATGACTGAAAACAGATGAATAAAAACAAGAAGTTGATAAAGGATAGTGAGCTTCTCATGTATAATTCTAACCACTTGATTATATTCTTTTATGTATTTGGTAACTGCTAGATTTTTGCAGTTTGCTGTGATATATTGTGCAGTTTCCACCACTTTGATGATTTAACGCTTTCATTTCAAAAACTTCTGTCCTCAGGCTCCTTATTTGTGACTAACTCACTTGACCCCTTATTTCAGGCAGACCCTAGCCATGCTACATTCCATGCCCCTATACCATCTTTTTGACTGCCTTACCAGTAGTCTTGCCTCACTAAACCTGCCCCCCTAATTCCTGCTCTTTGGTTCTGGAACTCTAATCAACTTTGTCATTTTTCCTAGAAGGAGCATGTCAATCTTTTATCCTATGGCCCCACACAACATCTCTATAACATTATAGATCAAAGTGCCCCCTTTGGGGGCACTATGCTTTTGTATTCTCCTGCATGAATGTTCTGCAAGGGCATGGACTGTCTTTGCTTTTGTATTTGTATCCCACAAACAAAGACGACACTTAATGAAAAAGGTGGCTGCCTGAAAGGGAGGTAGGCTGCCCTGCTCTTTCATATCTACTTCAGCAAAACTGTGAAGTTTGCATCAAATCAAATAATGATCAAGAAATCCGATAAGAAACTACTATAACTGACATTTTCACCCCAAAACTATTTAAAAAGTCAACCAGAAGATCATAGGAGATAAGAAAGGGGGTGGGGCCCTGAAACAAAGATTGTATCAATGTGATAAGATATCGGTCCTGTAGTTTTTAAGGCTCTGTGTCTGGAAGCAGAAAGTTCTCTAGTGAAGAGCTCCTCTGAGAAAGCTCCAGAGGGGTGACCTTAGGAGTCCTGAGGAGGGGCAGTGAACAGAAACCAGAACGGTGCTAACTAATGGTGGTGCCACAGCACTCACCAGGACACCCTAGGCCTAAGGGTTCTGGGGTCCTTAATATCCTGTCCTGAGTTGTGATTAAAACAAACAAACAAACAAACAAACAAACAAACAAAGTCTTTCGGTCTGAGCTGTTACAAGGGGCTGTTCAGGCAGCAACGAGTTCCCCAGCTTTCGGCCCTCTCTTACCTGCTTTATTTCTCTAACTCCAACTCCAACACCATCCCCCTCTGCAACCATGACTGAATAGGCCATCTCCTTCTCCAAGGACTTCCTGGCCGGTGGCGTGGCCACTGCTGCCTCCAAGACTTCGGTGGGCACCATCGAGAGAGTTAAGCTACTACTGCAGGGCAGCATGCAAGTAAACAAATTACTGTAGATAAGCAGTACAAAGACATAATGGATTGTATAGTCCGAATTCCAATGAAACAAGGGGTGCTTTCCTTCTAGCAGGGTAATTTAGCAAATGTCAGCCTGGGCCCCCACCCAGGCCCTTAACTTTGCCTTTAAGGATAAGTATAAGCAGGTGTTTTGGGGAGGAGCGGACAAGCACACGAAGTTTTGGAGGTATTTTGCTGGCAATCTTGCCTTCGGTTGGTACAGTGGAAACCACTTTTCTCTGCTTTGTCTACCCCTTGGATTTTTTGAGAACCCACTTGGCGGCTGATGTTGGGAAATCTGGCACTGAGAGAGAATTCAAAGACCTGGGAGACTGCATTGTGAAAGCCACCAAGTCTGATGGAATTCGTGGCTTGTATCAAGATTTCAATGTCTCAGTGCAGGGCTTCATTATCTACAAAGCAGCTTACTTTGGAATCCATGATACAACTGGTTTGCTCCCAATTCTGAAGAACACTCATATTGTGTGGATGATTACGCAAACAGTGACTGCTGTAGCAGGTGTGGTCTCCTAACCCTTTGATACAGTAAGGTGGGTGAATGATGATGCAATCTGGGCCCAAAGGAGCTGATATCATGTACCCTGGGACAACTGACTGCTGGAAGAAGATTGCTAAAGATAAAGGTGGCAAAACTTTCTTCAACAGTGCCTGGTCCAATGTTCTTAGAGGCATGGGTGAAGCTTTTGTGCTTGTCCTGTATGATGAATTGAAGAAAGTAATCTAAGCACATCTTAACTAAAAAGGAACCAGCAAATATAGATCATGTAGAATACTTAACCATACTTAGCATTTTGGACCACTGACCTTCAAGAAATTTCTGTTGTCTTTTTATCCAGGCCAGATCATGTTTGTAGGGGAGCTAGGAAAAGCTCTTAGAAAAAGGGACTCATTTATTGTGATCCATTATTTACACACAGTGGAACTGATGATGATTCAATATATTGATTCTATTGTTTTTTGGGGAAATGACAGTTACTGTGGGTCCAAGGAGGCAGATCAACTTAGACCATCTAGTTTAAATGCTCTTTTGTAGGACCATAAATTTGTGTTTAAGTATTTATTTAAAAAAATCATGTCTCCCATTTGTACATAAGCACCATGTATACTATTTTGCACAGCTGACTATTTGGCAGTTATAATGATCTGTGTTGGGCATTCTGTTGTAAAACAATAAATACACAGAAGACTCAAACCCCACCCCCAAAATCCTGAACATCCAGTGCTCTGAACCTCAAAGATCTCCAGAGATTAATTCCCGGAGGTAGAGGTCAGCACAAGAACCAAAGAACCTCAGGATAAGACCAAGTAGGGACAACCACCCAACACAAGAATACAGCAGAGAGGAGAGTATGGAGCAGGTACAAATCCCCAGTTCAGAAACTAAAGCTGGATAGATTAGTAAAAACAAAGCAGACAAGCCAGTACTGAAAATTATTGCCAACCTAAGGCAATTGTGAACAATTTCAAAGGAAAAAATGAACTTTTCTACAAGGACTACACAAATACCATATTTCACCACATAATCTTGGCACCCTGTTTGTTCAGTCCAAAAATTGGTTTATGACTTTTCATTGTGTAATTGTCACATGATATAATTCTGTTCATTACGCCGCCAAAAGGTAAACAGAGTAGCAATGTACTCACCAGTGATGTATGGATATGCATTTATCTCTTGAGCATTGTGAGTCTAGAATTCTCAGAGCAGGCGAGTTGTCAGTTATATTTCTGAAAGCCAACTTGCATGGTTTGTTTAGAGTGCTGAACTACTAACGGTATTGTCATTCAACCCAATGAAGAGCTGTAGGATAAGTTACGTAATATGGTGAGACTTGCATCTTCTCATGCTAGCTAAACCATACAGTTTGTCTGCCAGCAAGACAGTTTAGCAAGAAATGATTTTTAAATAACAACGGCACAATTAAAATAAAAAGCTTCACATGATGATTGCAACCCACTTTTTTGAAAAAATATTTGGCATAAAATCTGCGACAATTATGTGGTAAAATACAGTACCTAGAAGAAATGAAGCAACAGATTGTAGGATTTTGGTTTCTTATCCAGTATGTCACTCTTTTTCATTTTATTGGATTGTTTAATCCATTCATATTTAAAATTATGAGTGAACTTTATATTTATATTATATTATATTTATTATGATATATTATATTATATATTAGAGACAAATGTCCTCCATTTGTCTCTAATAGCTTTTTCCCTGAATTAGGATTTTTAAAAATTCCTTTTCTTTTGTAAAGACAGTACTTTGTCTTTTCAGTTATTTTTGTTTAATCTACTTCAAAGTAACCCTCTTTCTCCAGATTCTCTGCCCTACCCCCTCATTCCCTGCACCCTCCATCCCATTTGTTACCCTTTTCCCTAGTTTTGGAGTTTTATTTAACCTGTTAATTCCTTTTTCTTTCTTCCCTTTATCTAGTTATTTAATTCTTCCCATCTTTTTTTCTCTCAGTTAAATATTAAATAAAATCTTTCTTTCTCTTCTCCCCTTCAACTTCTTTTGTTTGTTATGGTTTTTTTTTCTTTTTTTGTATCTTTCCCTAAAAAGGATTTCCTTCTCTTGTTCTCTTAATTAATTCTTTACTTTTTCAGTCTACTCTAGATTTTTATTCTTTGAATCGTAGTCCTTACTTGTTTATTCTTTCTTTAAGCTCCATTTTCCATGGTGTTTTAGGCTTGTTCTGCCACTATTACTTCTATTTAAGTGCTGCTTTCACCCTGGTTTCCTTCTGTACTGTTAGAAAGAAATTACTTATAATGATCACCCTGTTGTTATTTTATTGTTGTTTTTTAACCCCATACTGTCTTTCTCTTTCTAGTTCTTTTCTTTTTTCTGGGGTAATTTTTTTTGTACTTATGCTTTCTTTGGTTGCTGTATTTATTTCTACTATTTTTATTGTCTGGGGTGTTTGCAAAGAATCTGTTTTTATATATATTATATATATATTTTTTTGTAATTTGTAGAAATGCTTCAAAGTTTCTCTCTTTTATCGAATATCCACCTTTTTTTCACTGATGAATTAGGCTCAGATTTGCAGGCTATGTTACTTTTGGTTACATCTTGAGTTCCTTTGCTCTTTGGAATACATTATTCCATTCCTTGCTTGGGTGACTGGTAGGTCCACAATAACCTTGTGTTATTCAATTTTACTTTCTTTTACATTTGAAGCTATATCTCCTGGTCACTTGCAGAATTTGTTGTTTGTCATTGTTGTTGTTTAGTCATTTTTCAGCTGTGTCCAACTCTTCATGACCTCATTTGGGATTTTCTTGGCAGAGATATTGGAGTGGCTTACCATTTCCTTCTCCAGCTCATTTTACAGATGAGGAAACTGAGGCAAACAGGATTAAATGATTTGCCCAGGATCACACAGCTAGTAACTATCTGAGGCCAAATTTGAATTCATGAAGATGAGTTGCCCTAACTCAAGTCCCAGCATTCTATCCACTGAGCTATCTAGCTGCCCTGTTTATCATTGGAATTGTTCAATTTAATCAATCTTGGAGTTTACTGAATAAGTTTGTTTCTTTTCTGGAGGCAATCTATGGATTCTTTGTTTTTCATTTTTATTTTAGACAAATACTAAAACAAATACATAATAAAAAAAAGAAAAAGAAACATTATAAATTTAAATATAAAATAAGAAAAAAAAGCAAAAAATGCCATGTCCACAGCAGAACATAGGAGAGGATTCAAAATACATAGCAATAACTTCTCATTTCAAGAAAGACTCTATATTAAATACTATACATTACGTTGAAAGCTATCCATCTTTTCTTTGCTTCCTTGTAGGTTTTCTTTAGTTGTCTGCTGTATGCTTTTCACTTTGTTCTTTTTTCCCCCTTCCTCTCCCCCACCCCCTACCCCAAGGCTACAATTGAGCATTGGATATATTTATATATAGGTACTGATATATACATACACTTATACACGTATACACATCCATACATATATAAACATACACTTTCCCTAAGAGATTCTAGTCCTAATCTTTGTGTTTATGTTTGTGCATATCACTTCTTTCCTACCTCTCCTAACTCCTCTACTTTACTTCAACTTGCTACTTCACCCTCCTATTACTGAGCCTACTCTAGCAATCCCTCCCTTATCCTCTCATTCTCCTAAATCTAAACCTCTTTCTGTGTTCCCCTTTTAACCTATTCCCACACCCTCCCCTCTAAAGATCCTTCCTTTATCCTCTCCCCCTCCTTATCCCCTTACAGTTTTATTTCTTTCTAAATTTAGAAGATTTTGATACTCTTCCAAATGTATGTATATTTCCGCCTCTTAAATCCATTCCTGAGAAGAGTAGGTTTCCAGAACTAACAACCCCCCTCCCCCATCTAATTCCTCTGTGTTGGTTCTTCCTCTTGCACCTCATTTGTAAAAGATAATTACTCTTTTAGCTATACTTGAATGGTTTTACTTTTTGAAGTCTTATCATACTCAGGTCGACCCCAATCTTCCTTATAAGTTATCTAATTACTAGTAATAATCTTAGACAAGGGTTTTATTTTACATTTTCATACATAAAAGGTGAATATTCTATCTTTATTTAGTCTCTTGTAATTGGTCTTTGTTATCTACCTTATGTTTCTCTTGGCTCTTGTATGTTAAATCTTCTATTGAGTTCAGGTTTTTTTGGTTTGTTTTTTTTAACAAAGGCCTGAAAGTCTGACAATTGATCAAATGTCCATTTTTTTTCCATTCAGAATTAAGCTTAGCTTTGCTGGGTATGGTATTTTCATCCAGAAGCCCAGTTCTTTTGCTCTTCAAGATATAGTGTTCCAAGATCTGCAATTTTTTTGTGTCACCACTGCTAGATCTTGTGTAATTGTAATTGTGGCATCACCATATGTAAATTGTTTTTTTCTTGTTGCTCGTAATATTTTGTCCTTGATCTGGGGATTTTGGAATTTGACTATAATGTTCCTGTGAGTTTTCCTTGTAGGATCTCTTTCAGGTGGTGATTTTTACTTTTCCCTCTTATTCTAATGCTTTAGGACAATTTTCTTTAATTATTTCTTGTATTATTGTATCAAGATTCTTTTTTAATCAGAATTTTCAGGTAGGCCAGTTATTCTTATGATTTCTCTTTTTGATCTGTTCTCTACATCCATTGTTTTTCTTATGAGATGTTTCACATTCTCTTCTATTTTTTCATTCTTTATATGTATATATATATATATATATACATATATATATATATATATATATATATAAAATTTCTTTATCTCTTATAACTTCACTGGATTCCCTTTGCCCAATTCTGATTTTCAAAGAGTCATTTTCTTCCTTAAGATTCTGGACCTCCTTTTCTAATTGGTTGATTTTCTTTTCATAGTCTTCTTTTTTTTCTTGCATTATTCTAATTTTTCTTTTTAGTTTTTCCTGAATCTCTCTCATTTGGTTTTTAACTTCTTTTTTAAGTTCATCAATGAGTTCTTTTTGGGCAGGTGACCATTTGACACTACTCTTTGGGGTAGAAGAGGAGTTCTTTGCTTCATTCTCCTCCTCTGAAGATGCACCCCGATCTCCTCTATTCCCATAGTAGCTCTCTGTGGTTGGATTACTTCTCCTTTGCCTGTGCATTTTTTTGGTAACAGTTTAGTTTTTATAATGACCTCTAGTCCTGGGGTATGGGGGATGGTGCCTCTAGCCTCTAATCCTCTTCAATTCTCCCTTCTGACCTTGAACTCAAATCAAGATCTCCAGTCTCCTGTAAGTGCCCACAACCAGCGGTATCCCACCCCACTGCTTCTGCACTCATCCAATGTGTGCTGGTTCCTTTTCGCCCCCTCTACCCCCATGTCTCCGCAGCACAGCTGGGTCTGGCATTCCTAGTTAGCAGAGGTTCCCTTGATCATCCCCAGGTCAGACGCCCAACTCCCTTCACTGGGGTAAAAGTTCCTGTGGATGGGGCGAAGGCAGCCTTCCAAATCAGCTAACCCAGGGCTTGCCAATTGTTAAAGTGGACCCTAACCTGGAGGTGTTTGCTCTTCACAGAGAGGAAATCTCATCCTGGGATTTTTCTTTAGATCTTCTCCACTCCTCTTCTGTCCCTACTCTTATTTATTTTCACAGGTCCAAGTTCACCCAGAGGTGCTATTTTATCTCTTTTGTGGAGGAAAATCTTGAGAGCTTGAAATTTGCTGACCTATTCCACCATCTTCCCAGAATCCTCTGATGGATTCTTTTGATTGTCACTTTGTTTTCTACGTTCAGAAGTGCTGAGTAGCTTTCTTGTATTATTTCTTATGTTATTTTGTTCAGGCTTTTTTTTTTTTTTTTGGTCATGTTCTTTTGGGGGCTGATGAAGTATCTACATATTCTATCTTCAAGATCATTATGTTTTACTTCCATAGAGATTATGTATTTGTTTTTTTTTTCAATATTACTACTTTTCACTTCTCTTCTTCCAACTTGTCCTTTCCTTCTGTGTATTTGTATTCCCAGTAAGTTTTTCTCTTTTTTGTTTCTTTGGAGAATCACCATTGTATATTCAGGTTTTCTATTCTCTCAATTATTTCTGCTGCGTAGCCATAAATTCTGCTTTAACAATTTTCACTTCTCTCTTGAATCATTCAGGAACACCCTGCTGTGCTTCCATGCTCTCTTGGAAATCCACAGGGTCCTCTGCCTCATGAGGTATTGATTCATTTTATTTTGTTTTGTAGTATTTATTCCAAGATGTTTGGATTTTTTTAGATGTCCTGGAGATCATCTTCTCTTCTTTCATTAGTATCTTCCTTGCTTATTCATCTACTTGTGCTCAAGGTTTTTAACTGAGTTGTCTTCCTACTGGAATCTGGTCATTTCCAACTTTTTTTCCTTATGTTGCCCTAGCACTCACTTTCTGACTCCTTGCCCTTTGATGGTGGATCCTTTGGGGGTTGGATTTCAAAGCTATCTCAGTTTCCTCTCACATTAAAGATTTCACTATTTTACCAGTTTCAATCCCTGTCCCAACTGACTTCTGGGAGGACAGAACTAGCCCCAGATGGATGCTGGTCCCCTTTTTTTCAGGTCTGGTGCAGGCAGACACACACACACACACACACACACACACACACACACACACACACACATGCAGACACCCTGCCCCAATCCCCTTTGTGCTTGTCTGGCTGAGCACTGCTATGGTGCAGTAGGATTATTACTTCTCTAGATGGAATAAGCTTCCCATTTCCTGTACCTCCACCTCATTCAAGTAGGGTATGTGTATGCTGGGGAGAGGGGGAATTGAGTTCTGCTGTTTGTTTCCACAGAATGAAGGGACCATGGTAGCGATAGGGTTTACCTACAGAGATTTTGACAGAAACTGGAAATTGCTCAGTGCATCCCAGCGTGTAAGCCTCTGGGTTCTGTTGCACCATCCTTACAGAGCAGGGGAGATAGAACACTGAGTGAATACCTTTTGGATTAGAAGTCAGACTCCTCTGCTATTAATCCATTAGGTTGCTATATTGTTAAGGCCCTTGGTGTCTTGGCTTGTGGAAATTGCTGCAATAAATTTACCTCTTGGACATAATTCTTATATTGGGGAGTTTTGAGTATTCAGGATGATCAGAAAAAATGTCTAGTCCTCCATCTTCCTGGTAACATAGAGACTGCTTTAGGGTTGGTCACATTCTCCTCATGAACCAAGATGGTAAAAGGTCTCCCCTGTGAGCCCCTAGGTGTTAGGTGAAAATATTTTTATTTCTGTTCTTCCTATATCTTTGTAGCAAATATCCCTTTGTAAAAGAGAGATGATGTTAATTTGTCAAGTAGAACTGGTGCTCTAATCACTGGCAGTTAACAGTGGTGGGGGTGGGGAGCATACTGGAATGGAGGCTCAAGCTGATGGAATTTAGGGGATATGTTCATGCCTTCCTATTCTGGGAGAATGAATTTAGAGCCTTGTTGCAAATGAAAATGAAAAACTTCTGCACAAATAAAAATAAACACATATAGGTAGGCCATAATAGCAATCTACTGGGGAAAAAAATCTTTGTTTCAAAAATCTCTTATGGGGTTTGATTTCCAAGAAATACAGACAACTAACAGAGATATATTAGACTAAATATCATTCTTCGATAGAGAAGTGGTCCAAAGATATGAATGAACAGTTTTTAAAGAATTGCAAGCTATTTATGACTATATGAAAGAATGTTCCATATAACAAAAAATGAGAATTAAAAAAATTTAAACCTGAGGTTTCACCTTATACCTAACAAATAGGTAAAGTTTACAAAAGATGAGAATGGTCAATGTTGTAGAAAGACAGACACATTAATGCATTGTTGGAGTTGTGATTTAATACAACCATTCTGGAAAGCAATTTGGAAACATACAAATAAAGATCATAAAATGTTCATACATTTTTATTCAGAGATACAGCTGTTAGGCATGTGCCCCAAGGAGGTTACTGACAAAAAGAAAGGCTTGATACTCACCGAAACATTCATTGCAGAATTTTTTGTAGTTTCAAAGAATTGGACAACAAGTAGAAGCCCATAAATTGGGGAATGGCTAAACAAATTTTGGTACACAAAGGTAATGGAATATGACTGTACATTAAGAAGTGATGAACATGAATACAGAAGATGTATAGAAAGACTTACATAAACTGATGCAAAGTGAAATAAGCAGGGCCTGGAAAATAATATACACAATGATTACAACAATGTAAATGGAAAGACCAACCTCAAAACAGTTGGAACTGAATAGTGTGAAAGTATAAAGATAAGTTGGCCTCAAAGAAGAGATATGAGAAGATAATTCAATTAATCAATCAACAAACATTTATTTAGCACCTACTATGTACCAGGCACTGTGCTAAGTGTTAGGGATGCAAAAAAAGGCAAAAAAAAAATAGTCCTTGCCCTCAAGGAACTTACAATCTATTTATTTATTTAATTATTATTTATTTATTTATTTATTTATTTTTTGGTGAGGTAATCGGGGTTAAGTGACTTGCCCAAGGTCACACAGCTAGTAAGTGTCAAGTGTTTGGTTGGAGGGCAAATTTGAGAACTCAGGTCCTCCTGACCTCAGGGCCAGTGCTCTATCCACTGTGCCACCTAGCTGCTCCTGGGAGCTTACAATCTAATGAGAGAGACAACATGCAAACAAATATATACAAAGTTATATACAAGATAAACAGGAAATAATTAAAAGAGGGAATGCATAGGAATTAAGAGGGGTTGGGGAAGGCTTTCTGTAGAAGGTGGGATTTTAGTTGGAACTTAAAGGAGGCCAAGGACGTCAGTAGTCAGAGTGGAGTAGGAAGAGCATTCCAGGGGATGCCCAGGCCAGGCCAGAGAGGATACCCAGAATCATGGAATATTTTGTTTGTGGGACAGCTAAGAGGCTGACCCACCAGTAGCTATTGTAATCCAGGAATGAGGTGATGAGGGTCTGTACGAGAAGGGTGGCAATATCAAAGGAGAGAAGGGGGCAACTAGGAGAGATGTCGCAAAGATGAAATTGACAGGCCTTGGGAACAGATTGGATATGGGGAGCAGAGAGGGGTGTAGTGAGAGACTGAAGAATCCAGGGTGACTCTTAGGATGCAAACCTCAGGGACTAGGAGGGTGGCTTTGTCCTCTGTGGTAATAGGAAAGGTAGAAGTTGGAGAGGACTTAAGAGGAGAGATAACAAATTCCTTTTTGGACATATTGAGTTTAAGATGTCAACTGGTCATCCAGTTCAAGATGTCTGAAAGGCAGTTAGAGATGTGAGATTGGAGGTTAGCAGAGAGGTTAGAGCAGGAAAGGTAGATTTGAGAATCATCAGCAAAGAGATGATAATTAGATCCATGGTAGTTGATGAGATCACACGAGGTTGCAGGGGGATGGGGGTTCAAATTCAAGAGGCTGGAACATTGCATATAACATCAGATTTTCTGTGTTGATAGTTTTGTGGAATTTTATCTCTTTTCCTTCTTTTTTCTCTTTTATTTTTTAAAATTCAATTTTAGTTTATTTTCAGTTCCAAATTCTCCCTCTCCCTCCTCCTCCCCTACCCACTGAGAAGGCAAGAAAAACAAAACCCATTACAAATATGTATGGTCATACAAATCAAATTTCTGTATTAGCCATGATCCCCCCATGGGGAAAAAAAGCAAGAAAAGGAAGAAAGAGAAGAAAATATGCTTCAATGTACACTCTGAGTTCATTAATTCTATGTCTGAAAGTGGATAGCATGTTTCATCATGAGTTCTTTGGAATTGCACATCATTGTACTGTTTAGCATTATCAAGTCTTTCAAAATTGATTATCTTTACACTATTGCTGTTATTGTATAAATAGTTCTCCTGGTTCTGTTCACTTCACTTTGCATCTATTCATATAAGCCTGACCAGATTTTTCTAAAACCATCCCCTTCATCATTTCTTACAGCACAAAAATATTCCAACACTTCCATACTATAACTTGCTCAGCCATTCTCCAATTAATGAGTATCCCCTCAGTTTCCAGTTCTTGGGGCAGCAAGGTGGCGCAGTAGATAGAGCACCGGCCCTGAAGTCAAGAAGACCTGAGTTTAAATCTGGCCTCAGACCAAACACTTGACACTTACTAGCTGTGTGACCCTGGGCAAGTCACTTAACCCCAATTGCCTCAAAACAAAACAAAAAAACCAGTTTCCAGTTCTTTGCCACCGCAAAAAGAAGTTATACATATTTTTGTACATTAGGGTCCTTTTCCTCTTTCTTTGATTTCTTTGGGGTATAGTCCTAATAGCAGTGTTGCTGGATCAAAGGGTATATACATTTTAATAATTTTTGGGACATAGTTCCAAATTACTTTCAGAATGGTTGGAATAATTCACAGATCTAGCATTGCATTTTTTTGAGACCCCATTTGAGGTTTTCTTGGCAGAGATACTGGAGCAGTTTGCCTTTTCCTTCTCCAGCTCATTTTACAGATGAGGAAACTGAGGCAAACAAGGTTAAGTGACTTGCCCAGGGTTACACAGCTAGTAAGTGTCTAGGCCAGGCCCAGCACCCTATCCAGTGCACCATCTAGCTGCCATATTCCCTCCAGCATTTGTTATTTTTCTTTTCTGTCATCTTAGCTAATCTGAAGGGTATGAGATAGTACCTCAGAGTTGTTTTAATTTGAATTTCTTTAATTATTAGTAAGTTATGATATTTTTCATGTGGCTATTGATAGTTTTGATTTCTTATCAATTAGAAAATGGCTCTTACTCTTGTAAATTTCACTCAGTACCTTATATATTTTAGAAATGAGATTTTTTTATCAAGAAATTTGCAAGAAGATTCCCTTCTTCTACCAATTTCCTGCTTTTCTTCTAATTTTAGTTGTACTGATTTTTTTATATGAAAATTTTAAGTTTTATATAATCAAAATTATCTCTTTTGCCTCTCCTGGTAGGTCTGACAGGTAATTTCTTCTATGCTCCACTAATTTGGTTATGAAATCACCCTTTACGTTTAAATCATGTACTTGTTTTGAACTTATTTTGGTATACAGGGTGAAATGTTGGTCTGTGCCTAGTTTCTACCAGATTACTTTCTGGTTTTCCCAAGAGTTTTCATTAAATAGTGAGTTCTTATCTCAATAGCTGGCATGTTTAGGTTTATCAAACACTTGATTACTGTACTCATTTGCTTCTGTAAATGTACCTAATCTATTCCATTGATCAACCTCTCTATTTGTTACCCAGCACCAAATTGCTTTGACAACTACAACTTTATAGCATAGTTTAAAATATGTTACTGTTCCCAGAGGGGTAGCTAGTAGCTTCCTGAGTTCAAATCTGACCTCAGACATTTATTTACTAGCTGTGTGACCCTGGGTAAGTCACTTAACCCTGTTTGCCTCAGTTTCCTCATGTGTAAAAAGAACTAGAGGAGGAAATGGCAAACTACTCCTGTATTTCTGCCAAGGAAACCCCAAATAGGGTCCCCAAAAGTGGGATACAACTGAAAAATTACTGAACAACTGCTTCCAGAAGGCCTCCTTCCTTCTCATTTTTTTTTCATTATTTCCCTTGATATTCTTGACCTTTTGTTCCCACATATGACTTTTGTTACCATTTTTTTCTAGCTCTGTAAAGTAACTCCTTGATAGTGTGATGGGTATGGCACTAAATAAGCAAATTAATTTAGGTAGTATTGTCATTTTTATTATATCAGCCTAATCATAAGCAGTTAATATTTCTCCAATTATTTAGATGTCTTTACTTGTGTGAAGAGTGTTTTGTAATTGTATTCACATAGTTCTTGTGCATGTGTTGGCAGGCATATTCCAAAGAAGTTTATATTCGTTTCTTGCCTTCTTAATGGGTGGGGGATGGGTGAGAGGAAGGGAGAGAATTTAGAACTCAAAAAAGTTTTTTAAAGAATGTCAAAACAAATAAATGAATAATAATTTTTTTAAAATTTAAAAAACAAAGTACTTTATACTGTCTGTAGTTATTTTAAATGGAATTTTTCTATCTCTTCCTGCTTGGTTTTGTTGGTAATATACAGAAATACTGATGATTTATGTGAGTTTGTTTTTATCTCGCAACTTTGGCAAAGACGATAATTGTTGTGATTTGTTTCTTTAGTTGACTCTCTAGGCTTTTTCTAAGTAAGCCATCTTCTAGTCTGCAAAGAGTTTTAGTTCTGTTTCTTCTCTGCCTCTCCTTATTCCTTCAATTTCTTTTTCTTGTCTTATCACTATAGTTAACATTTCTAGTAAAATGCTAAATAGTAATCGTGATAATAGACATCCTTGCTTCACCCCTGATCACTTCGGAAAGGCTTCTAGTTTATTCCCATTACAGATAATACTTGTTCTGAGTTTTAGATAGATACTACTTATCATTTTAAGGAAATTCCATTTATGCCTGTGCTTTGCAGTAGTGTTTTTTTTTTAAACAGGAATGAGAATTGTAATTTTTCAAAAGTTTTCTATCTATTAAAATAATCACATTATTTTTGTTGTTTTTGTTATTAATGTGGTCAATTTTATTTATAGTTTTCCTAATATTGAACCAGCCCTGCATTCCTAATGTACATACAGCCTGATCATAATGTATGATTTTTCTTATGTGTTATTTTTATCTCCTAGTTAGCATTTTATTTAAAATTTTTGAATAAATATTCATTAGGGAAGCTGGTCTATAGTTTTCTTTCTCTGTTTTGACTCTCCCTCATTTAGGTATAAAGTCCATGTTTGTGCTATAGAAGGAATTTGGTAGGACTCTTTCTTTACCTATTTTTTCAAACAGTTTATATAGTAATGAAATGAATTGTTCTTTAAAAGTTTGGTAGAATTTGCTTGTAAATCCATCTGGTCCTGAGGTCTTTTTTCCTTTATTAAAAAAAAAAATCTGTGTTATAAAGTGTGGTTATTTGGGAAGAGGAGATGAGAGGCACAGGGGAAATCTAGGTGTTGTAAAAATAAAACAGATCAATAAAAGTCTTTTTTTAAAAACAAGAATGGGAGGTGATAGAAGGGAGGGCAGATCAGGGGAAGGGGTATCAGAATGCTTGCCGTCTTCAGGTGGCGGGAGGGGAGAGATGAGGAGAAAATCTGCAACTCAAAATCTTGTGGAAGTGAGTGTTGAAAACTAAAAATAAATTAATTAAAAAAAATTGTAATGGACAAAAAAAAAACAAAACAAGAACAAATTTGATTGCAAAGAAGAATTACAAGAAGACACCTCCCACTGCTCCTTTGTAGAGGTCAGGGTCCATAGGAATGAAGCATTGCATTTACTGCCAGATTTTTCAATGTGTTTATTGTTCTGGCTGATTTTTTTCTTTTTTTTCTTTAAAGTCTTAGTCATAAGAGAAAAGTCTCTGGAAAGGGGTAAGGGAGCGATGCATAAGGATACCTAGGCAATATAAAAACAAAAGATAATAAAAATCTATTAAAAAGGGTATATTCATTGATTCTGTCTTTGAGTCATGGTACTCCACCCAGTGGGTGAGGCAGTACTGTGCATAAAGCAGGAGTGGTAAGGCACAGACCTCAATCTCTTGCTCCCACCTTCAGACTGGGGATGGGATGGTGGTGCTATGGGCAGGATAAAGGTTAGCAAGCTCTCCCTCTCATCTAATTTCTTTGCTTCCATAACTTTAGAGTATATATAAAAGGAGATGCCTTAGTGAGGCTTCAGCAAAAAGTGAAAAGATAGAGACACTGACATTTTTCACTTTTTGATTTTAATTTATTTTTTCAATGAACAAAATTTTATTTCTCTTTCCCACCTTCCCTTCCCAACCCCCACTGGAAAAGAAAAACAAAAAGTCTTGCATTAAATATGTACAGTAAAGGAAAACAAATTCTTTTATATATTATGTCTTGTCTTTCAGAGTTGTTAGTCTTTACAAGCTTGACCCAGCCCTTCAGAACTACCCAATTAGCAAAAAATGCCCTGCCTGTGAAGAGCCAGATGAACAGTGACTTGTTCATCACTGACACTGTGTCTCTCAGTAAATTAGGTTAGAAGCCTCCAAAAGAAAGAAAGGACATTGATTGAGGATTTGCATTCCCTAGTCCCCTTGACCACATTTCTTATACATATACTTTCTACCTTTGTACTTTACATTCATGTTCATTCTTTCCCCCATGGATTTTGTGTGTATTTGTGGAAACATGTGGCCCTTGTTTTAGGGGAAATGATTTCTAACAACTGTTCTTGTTATGTCAGTTGAGTAAATACCTTTACTAAAGAACTAACTTAATCTATTAGCTGATTGTTAAGGGAAATCATTCCAGTGGGGCTTGTGAGCTAATGTTAGGATCACTCCAGGGTCACCCTGGAGAACCCTGAAAGTAGTAGCAGTCACTTTTCTGAGGACCTAACCTGCCCGTATGAATGTGGGTTGGGCAAGTGAACTCAGAGCAGGTCAGGACCATGTAGTTTTTGACTGACATAAAATTATTTGTTTGATTCTTTGTACTACTTTAAATCCTTGTATCACTTTAACTTTTTGGCTTTTGCTTTTAAATTATTGATCAAGGATATAAAAAATTTCTGTAATACTTTTGTTTTCCTAAGTCCATTTCACACTTCTTTTTTCTTGCCTTTAATTGGGCAGTTGGTGTTAGAGCTGTCTAATTGTGCAAACCAGTGGGATATTGACATAATCTTCCAATATTTTTTCCACAGGTTGTGAATAGTTTCCTTGGGTCCTTTATATCATGTTGGAATATGTCTCTAGGGGTACTCTTAGATAGCCTCATTTTTCCTCCTTTGGTCCTTACAATTGCAACAACCATGGCACACAGCTTCATGGGCTTTCACCTTATCTCATCTGCCTTCTTACTCTGGAAGTTCCCCCAGTGCCTATGGACTTCCTATTGGTGGATTCTTCTTGGAACCTGCATTTTGAGGAATAACCCTGGACAGTCCTTCAGTCTTCTGGCTCTGCTCCTGATGCTCTGAACTTTGTTCCCATTACCCACTTTAGGGTAACTCCTACTCCACCTTCTCAGCTCCTTTTAATGTATTGTCTTCCCCCATTAAAATATAACTTCCCTGAGGGCCAAGACTGGTGTTTTTGTACTTTTATTTATAAATCCAGGGCTTAGCACAGTGAAAGGCACATGGCAAGTGCTTCATAAATACTTGCTGTTTTGACTTGTGTGAAGTTGCTGAAATGTTTTTATATTCTCTGCCAAATACAGGGTGAGGGCAGATGCATTCATTCATTCACTCATTATGATTACAGTAGATGCCACTAATCTTTTTTTTTTAAATTAATCTGTTTTGGTATTGTTCTATTACTTGAATGTGTGCCATCAAATTCAAAAAGAGGTCTTTGAAATTCCATTCTAAATATGTTCATTTCCTTTTTTAAAAAAAATTTTATAATAGAATTTAATGGAGGAATGTCTTTGCTTTACACTTTTTTTTTTAGCTGTGAACATTACTGGAACACATCTGTGATTCTTCTGTACTCAGAGAATTTCAGAGTTGGTAGGGCCCTCGGTGACCATCTAGACCAACTGTGCCGGTCGCGCTGTGCACTCTCCTCCTAACAGGAGCAGGCTGCCAGGGTCATACTTACCAGTCTTCGGAGCCCACCCGGATAAACATAGAGATGAGCCGATCGGGAGGTGCAAGCACTCGAACTTTATTCAGAGGCCATCACAGCAAGGCCAAGCAGGAAAGCAAGAGCAGGAGCAAGAGCAAGAGAGAGCACGCTCCAATCCCTACCGCCCCTTATGTACCTTCCTAGCCCTTCCTCCTCAGCCCACCTACCAGTGAATGATTGTAGGATCAGATACCGGAAGGGGATGTCTGGGGTTAGCGCTGCACCTAGGGAGAGGACTAGACAAAGGAAGTTCGTTCTCTGCCGTCCCACTCCCACGTGGCACAGCCCCCTGCCTCAGGAGCGTGAGCTCCGGCTACTTCCCTGTATCCTGTTCCTACCCCAGTTCACCACAACTCCACATGGCACAGGCCCCTGCCTCGGGAGCGTGACCTCCGGTAACTTCCTAATATCTTGTCCCTGCCCCATCTTGCCATAACCCCCATGTGGCACGTAGCCAACATCAGACAATCCCTCACAATTCCCCCTTTTTGTTTAATTGAGGGGGCGGAGACAGGGTCTCAATACTAGGGCCTTGGTTTTGAGTGCCTCTAATGAACCTCTAAGAATCCTAAGGAAACACCCTAATATAGTGGGTAGTAACAATAACAGTATAAATGCAAAAGGAGCTATAAATGCCCAATGGGTTATAAGGGAGGGGATGGGGAAAGAGATATGCTTAATCCAATCGCTAAGGTGATGAACAATACCATCAGTCTCGTGCTGGTGCCAAGTGTCAGATATGTTCCGCGCCAGTCTAATTAACACCCGCAAATCCTGGAGTTCAGAAGAAAGATTTGTAGCTTGGATCTGGGAAAGAGTACGGGTATCATTACACCAAATAGAAAAGAAAGGGAGAGTGTCATTTATGCTTTGTGAAAGGGCGTCGCAAGTGGCATTATGGTTTAAGGGTGTTACACAAATGGATCGATATCGGCCATCGCATGGCAACTGCTGTTTCAATTCCAGCCACATAAGTTCATTCCCAATGTCCTGGGTAGCCAATGCTATTTTTTGAATCTGCTCCTCCAGCTGCTGATCAATGTCAGCTTGCACTTGGAGGGCGTGGGCAAATTTATTGGCCAGCTCCTCTATTTGTGAGGCAAGCAATTGCTGTCCGCTATATAAGTCCTGTATCTGGAACTCCTCGAAGATGGATGCTGCCAACACAAGTGCCCCCAGCCATTCTCTCTTGTGTCAACGATAATTGACAGGGGTGCCCAGGGCACTGGAGCTGACGCAACCTGTGGCAAAGTCCTGATTGCGCAAAAAGTGAAAACAGTTTACTTAGTTTAGTCATCCTAACTGTCTTTTCTTTCTGCTCTCTCTGAATTTTCTGTTGACTGTGTTTCTTCTCCCGTCCTTGTTGTCTCTCCCAGGGCTTCTTCAACTCGTTTTGTTCTTCTTTCTGGTACCCAGCGGCTCCGGCCATCAGGATCTGTAAGACATAAATACCCTGGTCCTCTCCACAACACTACGAAAGGGCCTTTCCAGTTTCCCTCATCGTCCTTCCAGAGGACTTTCTGGTTAAGGGATGGTACATGTAGTGCTGTTTTTGAGGGGCCAGTTGAATTGCAAGTGGGTGGTGTTATTAGCTGTAGCATGCTGGGGGATAGGCCCGTGTCTCTATCTAGACAGAGAAAATTGTATGTATATAAAGCTTTATCCACGTCTGCTCGGGTAGGCCATCGCCCGGAGCCCCAACCTCCTACTCCCCCTTTTTGTTTACTGAGGGTAGCTTTCAAGGTACGATGGGCTCGCTCAACAATAGCCTGACCTGTGGGGTTATAGGGGATCCCTGTAACATGCTTAATGCCAAAGGATGTAAAGAAGGCAGTCATTTGTGTAGATAAATAGGCAGGCCCGTTGTCAGTTTTAATGACGTGAGGGATCCCCACAGAGGCGAAGCAATGGTACAGATGCTTAATAACTGATGGGGTGTTCTCCTTACTGGATACAGTGGCCATCATAAATTTGGAAAAGGTATCAATGCAGACATGGATAGCGACATGGCCAAGGTGAGTAACATCCATTTGCCACAGGTCATTGGGAAAAAGACCGCGTGGGTTAATCCCCTTTCTGGGTGGAGGGGGGAGAAAAGGAACACAGCGCATGCATCGCCTCACAATTTGTCGAGCCTGTTCACGAGTTAAACCATACAGGCGTCTCAGGGAGCTCAAGGGTAGGTGTAAAAAATCATGGGCTTGTTCAGGAGGGGGGAGGACTGGCAGTAGGGAGCACTGTAAAGCACGATCCGCTACATCATTGCCCTCAAAAATGCCTCCTGAGGTGGACTGATGAGAATAAACATGGAACAAGCATGGAGGATGGCAAAGAGCTCATTTTTCTGGGTAGAATCATAAGGAGTTTCTAATACTGTTATTTCCTTGGAGGTCTCATGATAAATAGAGGCCTTTCGGTTTTTTGTAGCATCAGTGAAAACATTTGGGCCTTGAACAGGTTTCCCCATAACCTTTCCTTGGGGGGGTACTGAGGTTATTTGCTCTAGCATGGGGAGAAGCAGGCAGGAGGAATGGGGACTCACCTCGGCCCATTGGGAACAATGTGCACAAGACCAATAGGTTTGCATAATGGCTTCTCGCTGTCCAGGTTCAAAAGTGAGTAAAGTAAAGGTCGCTGCCCAGACAAGCGGACAGCCCTTTGTACGGCAGCCAAGGCTAGTTCCCCTAACATCTCATAATAATTTGGCAGCACCTTGTGAGCCTTCTTTGCATATACAAATTCTAACAATTTGGGACCTTGGTGTATAACACAAAAAGGACTCTGTTGATTGACCAAGGAGACCTCTATTGTACCTTTGGGGTCCCATCTGGCAGTCTGGGCCTGGGCAGCAAGTGAGAGTATTTGGGACACTGCTGCCTTAGCAGCAGGAGTCCATGCCCAAGGGGAGTTCAAATCTGAATTTCCTTTTAAGATATCATACAAAGGCTGCATCACAGCAGGAGGAATGGGTGTGTGGCCTGGAGCCATTGGATCTGTCCCACTAACTTTTGAAGTGATTCAAGGTGGTTATCTTATCAAGCCCTAGTTCAGGAATTTGATTGCTAATAGAAACAGCCTCCATATGAAGGCCCAGGTATGTGAGTGGGTAGTTTTGTTGGACCTTATCAGGGGCCACCACCAGACCATAATGAGTAGTGGGTATGGTAAAGGCAAATCTCTTTCTATCTTCTGGGGATAATGGGATAGAGAAAAAACAATCTTGGATGTCTATGACCGTCACAGGTCATCCAGAAGGCACTAAATTAGGGGAGGGAAGGCCAGGCTGTAGGGTTCCCATGGGCTCTAGGGTGGTGTTAACTGCCCTGAGGTCTATTAACATTTGAAATTTCCCTGATTTCTTTTTTATTACAAACACTGGGCTGTTCCAGGGGCTGGACATGGGCTCAATGTGCCCCACCTGTAACTGGTGCTGCATTATATCACATAAAGCCTGGGCTTTCTCTGCAGGGAGGTGCCTTTGGGGTACCCAGACTGGGTTATTAGATCTCCATGTTAGAGGAGTGGGTCTGATACAAGAAAATTTTTCTTGTTGCCCAACGGCCCCAATTAAAAATCCTGCGGGGGTGATATATAAACAGATGCCCCACAGGCCTTCAAAATATCCCTTCCCTATAAATTGTACCTCAAACAGCAACCACTAGGGGTCGGATGGTCCCTTGCTTATCCGCGAATTGCCAGGGCAGATCCTCTGCTGATACCCATGTTTGTTGCGCCCCTCCGACCCTGTTGATCGTTGTGGCATCCATTTGGACTGGCCAAGATGGGGGCCAAAATAGTTGTGAGATGACAGAACGATCAGCTCCTGTGTCTAATAATCCCTTGAAGGATCGCCCCTTAATTTGGATAGTTTCCCATGGCTTACTGTGTTCTATATGTTGTACCCAGTTAATATCATTATTGTGCCCATCCAACAGGGGGAGGGCTTGAGCCACTACCTCCCCTTTGTCTATGTAAGCTGCCGAATCATGTGGGTTAGTTACTATAATCTGTTGCTGGGATTGGTGAGCAATAACCGTGGTGTGGACAATAACGGGGGTATATAACGAAAGGCCCACCACGAGGGCTGCTTTGAGGGCAGAATCAAGCCCAGTCACTGGCACTATGGTTGTATCTCCGGGGTCGATTTGGAAATTTCCTTTGCTGTGAAGGGGAAGTCCGAACCACCAGGTAGAAGTTGGAGATATTCCTGATGCAGCCCTGAAGGCGCATTCTGAGGGGGTTGAGCTTCCATCTGGTAAGCTTGTTGAGGGGCCCTCAAGGGGCCCCTTGCCCCGTTCCCGACTTTGGCTTGCGGCACTCCTTAGCATAATGGCCGGATTTGTTACAATTGTAACAAATTACCTTGGGGCGGGCTCCAACAGGTTTCTGCTGGCATTGCGCCTTGAAATGACCAGCTTTGCCGGATTGATAACACAATTTAGTCTCTTTTGTTTTCAGCACTTCTGATAACCCTTTCGAAATGGCCGCTGCCAGGGCATCCCTTTGAAAGGCACTGGACCCGACATGTTCACATCTCTTTATCATCTCCTCTAGGCCAGCATCTAATGTAAGCATAGCCTTCTGGCAATTTGTATTGGCATTGTCCCGTGCTAGTCTCTGTATAAGGAGGCCGGCGGCTTCTCCCCTGACCGCGGATCTCTCAACAGCCTCCTGTAGGCGGGCCACAAAATCCGGGAAGGGTTCATCAGGACCTTGTTTAATCTGGGTCATGGAGGGCCCTTGTTTCCCCGAAGCCTGAACCCTACTAAAAGCCCGTTGGGCACATTGGGAGACAGCTGCATACACTGTCGCGTCATATCGCATCTGATCTTCATTTTTCTCATATTTCCCTGCCCCCACTATCTTATGAAAGTCATCTTGGGGAGTGCGACTCTGCATATCTCTAACAAAGCTCTTTGTGATATCTGAAAACAGAGTCATCCATTGCAGGGTTTCTCCTGGCTTAAGGCATACCTTAGCAATGGTTTTCCAGTCATTCGGGGTCAGTACCTGGCTATCGGCCAGGAGGGCCATCAATTCCCTGACATAGGGGGATTCAACTCCATAAGTACTTACTGCCTCTTTTAACTCCTTAAATTTCTTCCATTCTAAAGGGGCCCAGGTCCTCCCTCCATCGGATTCAAACACCGGGAAGGCATCTAGGCATGCCTTGGTGTCCATGTCTCCGTCTGCCACTGCCTTCTGGAGCATTTGTCCTAGCCTGGTTGGGGTGTCCCCCATGGCCCCATAAGAGGGAGCTGGAGGAGCAGACGGGATGTTCTCCTCAAAAGGGAAGTCTGGAGGAGGGGGCCGCCCCTCCGTGTGATAAGCGGAGCTTTCTTTGCTTCGCTCTTCCTTTCTCTCCCCCTGCCTACTCTCCCACCTCCTGTTTCTGGTGTCCTCTGCCTCACTCCCTGATTCTTCCTCACTACTGATTTCCGCTTCTTTCACTCTTTTATATACTTCTTTCCCTAGCACCTCCCGATCTGGGACCTTAACAAACATCTGTCCCATCTTCCTTCCCTCACACTGTTGGCTACGGGTCTCGTCTCTCTTCCCGCAACCAGACCAGCTGATCCGTGGGGCCCCTGGCTTATTTCCTCTAGCCCCACATTGGGAGCCACTTGTGCCGGTGGCGCCGTGCACTCTCCTCCTAACAGGAGCAGGCTGCCAGGGTCATACTTACCAGTCTTCGGAGCCCACCCAGCTAAACATAGAGACGAGCCAATCGGGAGGTGCAAGCACTCGAACTTTATTCAGAGGCCATCACAGCAAGGCCAAGCAGGAAAGCAAGAGCAGAAGCAAGAGCAAGAGAGAGCGAGCTCCGACCCCTACCGCCCCTTATATACCTTCCTAGCCCCTCCTCCTCAGCCCACCTACCAGTGAATGATTGTAGGATCAGATACCGGAAGGGGATGTCTGGGGTTAGCACTGCACCAAGGGAGAGGATGTGACAAAGGAAGCTAGGCCCGGATACCAGAAGGAGATGTCTGGGGTTAGCGCTGCACCTAGGGAGAGGACTAGACAAAGGGAGCTCATTCTCTGCCATCCCACTCCCACGTGGCACAACCCCCTGCCTCAGGAGCACATGCTCCGGCTACTTCCCCGTATCCTGTTCCTACCCCAGTTCACCACAATTCCACATGGCACAGCCCCCTGCCTCGGGAGCGTGAGCTCCAGTAACTTCCCCGTATCCAGTTCCTATCCCAGTTCACCACAACTCCACATGGCACAGCCCCCTGCCTCAGGAGCGTAAGCTCCAGTTACTTCCTAATATCTTGTCCCTGCCCCATCTTGCCACAACCCCCACGTGGCACGTAGCCAACATCAGACAATCCCTCACAGCCAACCCTAGATTCCTAGGAGGAATCCCTTCTACCACATATCTGACAAGTTGTCACCCCACCTTTGTCTGAAAAACTCCAAGAAAACGGAACTTCACCACTTACCAAGGCAGTACATGTTATTTGGGGATAGCTCTAATCGTTAAAAAGCTTTTCCTGACATCAAGTCTAAAACTATAGTCCTTCCTTCTGAAGTTAAGGAGAAATAATCTACTTCCTCTCCTCCATGATAGTACTTCAAACACTTGAACACAGCTACCACATCCCCTGCTAAAACATATTTTTTTTTTGCTAGGCAATGGGGTTCAGTGACTTGCCTGGGGTCATACAGCTAGTAAGTAGTCAAGTGCCTGTGGCCAGATTTGAACTCAGGTCCTCCTGACTCCAGGGCCAGTGTTCTATCCACTGCTGTACCTAGCTGCCCCCTAAAACTTATCTTCTTTAGCCTAAACATCTGCAGTTCTGTCAATTCATATGGCATGATCTTGAGGTTATTCACCATCCTGCTTATGGACACCCCTGTGTGTCCCCCAGTTTACGATTACATTAATAGTGTAACATCACTGTGGTTTCCATTTGGTGGTTCATAATCTCCTAGGGGATTTACAGTGATGGTCCCAAGGAGTTCATGTTAAAAATCCTCTAATCATGGCAACCAGGAGATTTGTGGTACCTCTTTTTATGCTTCTCCTGAGTCTTCTGTTTGAATGTTAAATTTTCTATTTTCTATTCTATACATACATATAGATATAATTACTATGTATATGTATATGTGTGTGTGTTTTATATGTGTATAACTCAATTTTGCTGTGTAGGTTATTCTCGACTATAATATTAGCTCCTGTGCCCTCCAAAATATCATATTCTAAGTCCTCTAGTTCTTTCACATGGAAACTGCTAAATCTTGTGTGATTCTGACTGTGACTCTATGATATTTGAATTGTTTCTTTTGGCTGCTTGCAATATTGTCTCCTTGACCTGGGAACTCTGGAATTTGGCTATAATATTCCTAGGAGTTTTCATTTGGGGATCTCTTTCAGGAGGTGACCAGTGGATTCTTTTAATTTCTATTTTACCCTCTGATTTTAGAATATCAGAGCAGCTTCCCTTGATAATTTCTTGAAAAATGATACCTAGGCTTTTTTTTTTATCATGACTTTCAGGTAGTCCAATAATTCTTAAATTATTGCTCCTCAATGCAAGCACACTTCAGAAAAATCTGGAAAGACTTGTATGGACTGATACTGAGTGAAGTGAGCAGAACCAGAGGAGCATTGTACACAGTAACAGCCACATTGTGCAGTAACTAACTTTGATAGGCTTAGCTCTTCTCAGCAATGCAAGGATCTAAGACATCCTCAAAAGTCTCATGATGGAAAATGCTATCTATATCCAGAGAAAGAGCTATGGAGTTTGAATGTTGATAGAAGCATACTATTTGCCTTTTTTTTCTTCTGTTTTGTTTTATTTCTTCTTTCCTGTGGTTCCTCCTATTGATTCTAGTTCTTTACAACATGACTTATGTGAAAATATGTTTAATAGGAATGTATATGTAGAGCCTATATCAGATTGCATGCCGTCTTGGGGAGAGAGGTAGGGAGAGAGGAGGAGAAAATTTAAAACTCAAAAGTGAATGGAAGTGAATGTTGGAAACTAAAATTAATAAAAATAAAATAAATTTTTAAAAATTATTGCTCCTCAATATATTTTCCAAGTCAGTTTTTTTGCCAATGAGATATGTTACATATTCTTCTTTGTTTATTCTTTTGACTTTATTTTATTGTTTCTTTATGTCTCATGAGTCATTAGCTTCTATTTGCTCAATTCTACTTTTTAAGTTCTTTTCTTTAGTGAATCTTTGTGCCTCTTTTACCATTAGGCCAATTTTGTTTTTTTAAGGTGACATTTTCTTCAGTATTTTTTGTACTACTTTTACCAAGCTGCTAGCTCTCGTTTCATAATTTTTTTTCATCACTTTCATTTCTTTTCTCAATTTTCCCTCTACCACTCACATCTCTTTGTTTAATTCTTCTAGGAATTCTTGTTGGGTTTAGGTCCAATTAGCATTTTTTTTTTGAAACTTTGCTCATAGCTGTTTCCTCATTTTTGTCTTCTTCTAGGTTTATGTCTTCATCTTCCCTACCACCATAGTAGCCTTTTATGGCTGAGGGTTTTTTTGGTCATCACTTGCTTATTTTCCCAGTCTATTTCTTCACTTTGAACATTATGTTAAAATTGGACTCTGCTCGCCTGGGGATGTCCAGCTTCAGGCTCTTTTGTGCTGTTGTTTCCAGAGTTAGTTCTGGAGGTCTGCAAGTTTTTGGTGCTTCCAAGGTGGTATTATCCTCAGAGAGGTGTAGTCACTGTTCTTGTGTGTTCTCTTGTCTTTACCCAAGAAGGGTAAAGTGAGAGCCCAGCTAAGATTATGTAACATACTATTATTAACTTGTTATTGATATTGTTGACAAAAAGCAATATGAAGCCCTTTACTACAACTCACTGGTAAGAGATTTCCAATTTTGTTTTGGTGTGGTACTGTAACATAATTAAAACATTAGTATCTTCCATCTATTTCATATGGCGTACTCATGGTTCGCTACCGTTAGAGTACCATGACATCTGCTCCAAAGCACCACAGTGGGTGGGACATTGATTGGTATCTTGCTTTCTTGGGATCTCAGAACATGAAAAAGGCCACTCCTTCCCCTCTTCTCTATTTCAAGTCAATCATCATGATGCTCTCAAGGAGGGCCAGCCTGGAAACTTATGTCACCCAATATGGGCTTTGGATTAGAATCATAGGAGCAGTTCCATCCTATTGACTAGAGCACTGACCTATTTAGTGATCCCAACAGAACCTCCTGATTGACATTTCAAGGTTCCTGCCAAGCAACAGTTATTAAATAACTTCCTTGTTTTTGTTGTTAAGTCATTTTTTCAGTTGTGTCTCACTCTCCATGACCTTATTTGGGGTTTTCTTGGTAGAGATACTGAAGTAGTTTTCCATTTCCTTCTCCAGTTCATTTTACAGATGAAGAAACTGAGGCAAACCAGGGGTAAATGACTTGCCCAGGGTCACACAGCTAGTAAGTGTCTGGGGCTGAATGCTAACTCCCAAAGTCTTTCTGGTTCCAAGCTCAGTGCTCTATCCACTGAACCACCTAGCTGCTCCTGAAAATAACTTCCTCAGGTTTTTACAAATCGTTGTTTTGTCCATGTAACTGTGGGCAGCGTAGTTGTGAAAGTGGGCCAATTTTAGTATAGCTGATAGGTTGCATTCTTGAGGGTATTTTGAGGTCTATATTTACACTATGGAGATTTGCCATGTGCCAGCCCACAAAAGACAGCCAGCCTCTGCTGTATACTTCTAGCCCTCAGGTCAGGTCTCGCCAGCTATTGGGTAGGTGCTAAATTTTGACAGTATATAGTGATGTGTTGCACTGTCTTCAGCATAATCTACCTAGATTACTTAGTTCAGTCTCCTTTTCTGTAGTTTCTGATGGCAACAAATAGTCATTCTAAACCCTTCTAATTCCACAAACAAGTCTGCATGACTCAGTCATTTGTTCAGCAATCCTATATACATATAGTTAGCTGAGCTTATGTGGATGTCGCCCACATGGAGTCAATTTGATTCCAATCTTTCTCTTGTTAATGGCAATACTTTCCTTTTAAAAAAATTGTTTTGAACTTGACAAATGCCAAAAAGAAAAGACATTCACTTCTTGTTATAACATAGAACAGAGAGAAAGAGAGAGAGAGAAAGTTAAGGAGAAAATGAGAATCTCTATTGCATATAGCTTGCTTTTTTCTTTTAAAGTATATCATAAGACTTGAAGCATATTTTCCCCTTTATTTCCTTGCTTGTTATTTTTTGGGGTACATGGTTAATGCAGAAATGCTTTGTATGACTTTGTATGTATAATGGATATCATATTTCTTGCCTTCTCAATGGGTAGGGGAGGGTGGAGAGAGGGAGATAATTTAGAACTAAAAATAAAAATAAATAAAATTTGAAGTTAAAAAAAAAGTATATCATAAGGCAGAGCCAAGATGGTAGAGCAGCAGGAAGCAGTGCAGTGATGTTGCCTCCATGAATCTTCCAAACAGATCTAGAAAATGCACCAAACCAAATTCTTATGGGGAAATCCAGAAAAAGTTACAATGGGTCATTTATCTAGCCCAGGTTGTCATAAGGAAATAGACATAGAGATCTGTTGGTACTGGAGGCTGGGTCAGAGTAGGGCATACCCTCCTGCAGAGTACTCCAGCATTCAGGGAAAGGCCATGCACCAGGACAAGAGAAGGTCCTACAACCAAACCAGGACACCCCCAGACCATCACAGGGACATTATGAGGGAGGCAGGAACCAATTGGAAGCTTTATCATCTACTACCTGGGTCACAGATTCAGGATTGACTGAGAAGGGGGACCTATACTCAGGGGTGGTGTTTTGGTGGAAAAGACTTAGGCTGGTATAGCAAGAAAGGAGTAAGTTCAGAAGTAAGTAGTAGCAGTGTGGTTCAGACCCCTGGGAGCACATCAGGGTCTTAGTTCCAGGATTTAGCCAACCTGCAGAAGAATGACCAAGGAAGGAATCCCAGACCAAAGGGGAGCCTACAGTTCTGTCATGTTGAACCAGTAGAACTTCCCAGCTGGCTGATAAGGGCAGAGTCTAGAAGCTGTCTACTCTTGCTTAGACCCAAATCCAGATCAGAAACTTGCAGAGTTCAGAGCAGGGAGGCAGCAATCAAACATTGCCCTGGATCATACCCTTTTGGGAGCACTGAAAGTTGGCAAGTCCCCAGCCTATCCCTGAGATCCTGGAATAACACGACACTCAATACCTTAAGAAAGGAGCAACAGAATCAGCCTAGATCTTTCCTCCAGAAGTGTGGCAGAGCCCATCCCTAACATTGTGTGAAGTCAGGAAGTTGACAGGAAGGATGGGCAAACAAAAAAAAAAAGAACCACATCATGATGAGCTGTTGTGGGCGTAGGGATGCTCAAGATAGAAGCCCAGAAGAGGAGAATGTCTCCAAAACATCTACAAGCAATGCCTCAGAGAAAAATAAAGCTTAGACACAAACTCAATTAGAATTCCTGGAAGAGATGAAGGAAGAACATGTGTGTGTGTGTGTGTGTGTGTGTGTGTGTGTGTGTGTGTGTGAGAGAGACAGAGAGAGAGAGAGAGAGAGAGAGAGAGAGAAATAGAGAGAGAGCGAGAGATGAAGCAAGAGTTTTTAAAAAAAAGAGATAAAAATGTTTTGATACATGAAATGAGAGTGCTTGGGTAGTGGGGAGATTAGAAAGAGAGCCAATGAAGAAAGAATTGGAAAGTGAATTAACAGTTTGACATAAGAGGTACAAAACCTTACCCAAGCAGCAAAATTCTTAAACATTAGAGCAGACCAAATAGAAGCCAATGATTCCATGAGAAATAAAGTTGAAAAGCTAAAAATAGGAAGAAAATGTAAAGTATCTTATCGAAAAATTAAGTGACAAGGAAACAGATCAAGGAGAAAAAAATTTAAGAATCACTGGACTATATGCACACTATGACCAAAAGAAGAGCTAATATACATTTCAAGAAATCTCAAAAAGAGAACCTAATCTCTTAGAACTAGAGGGCAGAGTAGAAATAGAATCCACCAATCACCTCCTTAAAGAAACTCCAAAATGAAAATTCCAAGGAACATCGTAGCTGAGAAGAAAGGAAGGAAACAAGCATTTTCTAGGCACCTACTATTTGCCAGACACTATACTAAGTACTTTACAAATATTGTCTCATTTGATCCTCACAACAATCCTGGCGGGTTGGTATTATTATTATCCCTATTTTAGAATTGAAAAAACTGAGGCAGACAGAAATTAGATGACTTACCTAAGGTCACAAAAATGTCTCAGTTCAAATTTGAACTCAGGTCTTCATGACTCTAGGCCCAGCACTGTATTCACTGAGCCACCTGGTTGCCTGTTAGTACATTTTGGGAAGACCATAGACATGAGTCATACCTAAGCTTCTTCTAGAAATTTTCCTTAGGGGTTTTACATTTTATATTATGAGCTATATAATGTAATATAATAAATAGAAAAATAATATACAACATAACATAATATATATGTTATGTTAGATATTATTATATTATATTATATTATATATATTTATATTTTATATTATGAGCTTAAGAGTTAGAGAAAAGCCAGTCTCCATTGATTGGGGTCAGGCCATCCCCAGCATTAATCCAGCCTTTGTGAAAGTCCAGAGAAGGAGTCTTTTTCTGGGAAGAGACTCTTGAGCCATGTATAACAATATCTTCTAAACTATAATCCTTGATTTTAGCCTCTCCCCTCTCTAATCCATTCTTCATATAGTTGCTAACATAAAGCACAAGTCTGAGCAGTCCACTCTCTTCAAAAACCTTCAGTTTTCCCCCATTAACCAAGGGACGTAACTTCAGATCTAATCTCTGCTACTTGATATTTCTGTGACCTTGGGCCAGGGTAGGGAAGTGGCACAGTGGATAGAGTGCCAGGCCTGGAGTCAGGAAGACCTGAGTTCAAATGTGACCTCAAACACTTACTAGCTGTGTGACCCTGGGCAAGTACCTTAACCCTGTTCACCTCAGTTTTCTTATCTGTCAAATGAGCTGGAGAAGAAAATGGCAAATCACTCCAGTATCTTTGCCAAGAAAATCTCAAGAAAATGGGGTCATGAAGAGTGAGACATGACTCAACAATGATTAAACATGCAAATGGAGACCAATGACTCCATAAAACAATAGTCAAAAAAGTCAAATAGCTAAAAAAAAAAAGTAGAAAATATAAGATATCTTGTAGTAAAAACAACAGACTTGGAAACGGACCAAATTGAAAAAATTTAAGACTCATTGAACTATCTGCACATCATGACCCAAAGAAGGACTTAGACATCATCTTTCAAGAAATCTTAAAAGAAAACTGCTCAGCTGTCTTAGAACAAGAGGACAGAGTGGAACGAGAAAGAATATACCAGACACCTCCTGAAAGGTACCTCAAAATGAAAACTTCCAGGAACATGACAGCCAAAATCCAGACCTTCCAAGTCAAAGAAAAAACATTACGAGCAGCCAGAAAAAAGGAATTTCACAGTACTGAAGAGTCACAATCAGGATCATGCACATTTTAGCAGCCATCACTATAAAGTAGCAGAGAACATGGAATATGATATTCCAGGAGGCAAAAGATATAGGCTTACAGCCAAGAATAACTTACTCAGCAAAACCAAGTCTAATGGTATAGGGAAGAAATGAGGAATAATGAGTATTTCCAAGCATTCCTGATGAAAAAACCAGAGATGTATAAAAACTTTGAAGTTCACACACAGTAGTTAAGAGAAACATAAAAAGGTACATACAAATGAGCCATAACTAAACAAGGATAAACTGCTGACATTGTAATATAGGGAAATGATCCATGTTTCCCCTGTGAGTCCTATCATCATCAGGGTCAAGAGAGAGTCCAATTAGATAAGTCCCAGGAGTGGTTCATTATGTCTTGGTGATCTTGAGAGAAACATAGAAAGAGAGTAGAAGGGGAATACACTGGAAGGGAGTACAGAAAGGAAGATTAGGGAAAATTAAGAAATTAGTGTTGTAAGAAATGATGAAAGGGATGATTTCAGAGAAACCTGGGAAGACTTGTATGATCTGATGCTGAGTGAAGTGAATAGAAGCAGGAGAACAATGTATACAGTGATAACCATATAGTAGAGGCAAACAACTTTGAAAGAATTAGAAACTCTTATCACTGTAATGACCAACCATGCTTCCAGAGGACTAATGATGAAACATGTTACCTACCTCCTAATAGAGACGTAAAGGATTCAGAGTGTAGAATGAGACAATTTTTTTTTGAAATTTGTATTGATTGACCATACGTATTTGTAATGGGGTCTGTTTTTCTTTTGTTCTCAAGTGGAGAAGGGAGAGTGGAAGTAGGAAGGTGAGAAGGTAGATCTTTGCTTACTGAAAAATTGTTATTATTTTTATTCATATGATTAAGAAGTAATAAAGCAAGAGGTCATGAAAGACTGAATTAGGATGGTGGGTCCGTGAGTAAAAAAAGCAGATAGTTGCAAGAGTTGTGGTGGAGATAGAGTCAACCATGATTGATTGGTTAAGGGGGACAAGGAAAAGAAAGAGTCTAAGACTATTCCAAGGTTATGAATCTGGGTATTTGGGACTGTGATTAATAGAAAGAGGGAAATTGAAGAAGGAGCTGGAGTAAGGGAAAGAGCTGTTAAGTTCTGTTTTAGACATATTGGGTTTGGGTTGTTGACGAGACAGATAGGAAGGAAAATAAAAGACAGAAGTGCCCCAAAAGCAACAGGAAGAAAGAATCTCCAGGTGGGGATGGTCAACAGTATTAAAAGTTTCTGAGAGGTCAAGGATAAAAACTGGGAAAAGGACAAAGGCACCACCCTCAATTCCAGAGCGCTGACAAAGTATGCCGCTTGCCTCCTGACAAAGAGGTGATAAACTGAGATGAAAAATAAGACATATATTTTTGGATACAGCCAGTATGGGATTGCAGTTTGCTTAACTATGCACATTTATTACAATGGTTCTGTTCATCTTTTTTCATTTACATGTTTTGGGGGAAAGGAGGGATGGAAAG
>NW_020948950.1:0-2060 GCF_900497805.2 Vombatus ursinus | reverse complement strand
GATAGATGCAAATACATATGTATACATACATCATATAATATGCACAAATATATACATGTGCATAAACATATCTCTATTGAGAGAAATATCTTTACATATATGCATGTATGTATATATACATATACATGTGCATATATACACACACACTTAATATTTATACATACACAGGAAAAAATACCTATAAAAGGAGCAGCTAAGTGACCAAATGGATAGAATGCTGGGCTAGAAGTCAGGAAGACTCATCTTCCAATGTTCAAATCTGTCCTCAGATAGTTACTTGCTATGTGACCCTGGACAAGTCACTTGAACCCTGTTTGCCTCAGTTCCTCATCTGTTAAATGAGCTGAAGAAGGAAATGGTAAACCACCCCAGTATCTTTGCCAAGAAAACCCCAAATGGGGGTCACAAAGAGTCAGACATGTTTAAAATGATGGAATAATAACAACAAAAATGTGACAGTATGATATAAGTATAATGTGTGTATATATATGTATATACACACATACATGTGTTTGTGCCTACATATGTATATATGTGTGCATACTACATGGTATGTATATACATATTTATTATATGTATACATGTACATTTTCCACATATATGTTTCATGTGTCATGTATGTTTATATAATTGAAAGAGCTCTATACTGAGGTTCAAACACAGAATACTGATTGTGATTTTGCTAATAACTTACTAGCTATGTTATTATGTCATCTGGACAACAGAATTCAATCCAACAGAACAAAGACTTATCAAATGCCAACTATATGAAAAGAACTTCAAGTCTTTCAGAATGAGTTGCCTCATGTAGGAGCACAGATTTAGCAAAAAGAATCTTCTGGGTCATCTCCCCCACACCCTTCAGTTTGTATTTGAGGAGACTGAGGTCAAAGGAGGTTACCTACACCAAGTCTCACAGGTACTATGTGATAGAGGCAAAAACTAAATCCACATCGTCATCAATTCTCTAACTGAATCATATGGGTAAAAAGGAAGAATAATAATAATCAATTTCACAGGGCTGTTAGAAGCATTAAATATGAAAAGAAGTGAAAATTATTTTAAAAGCAAAAATATTAAAATTTTAAATTAAATTTAGTATGGCTTTTAGGCTTATATTAATAAACAATGAGATCACACTGTCAAACTCCCAAATAGGACCAGATTTGCTGTGAGGATGATTTTGAAACCCACTGGAGGTAGTTTACTCACTTAAATATCCAAAAAGTCCTACACTTATAAAGAGGACAACAGTGCAAACCCCTAAGGACAGCCTTATAACGAGTCTCCAGTGTATTAACCCTTGGGTAGTATGAACACTAGTTATTTAAAATAATTGAAAGTCACAGTTCCCTTGTGGAAACCCATGACCTCCAGTTCCCCACATTACTCTTAACATAAGTCTCAACACCATAAGCAAGAATCAACTGTTAGGAACTCTGCAGGCTCTATTACTCTCACTATTGACATAATTTTCATATGTTAAAAAGGAAAGATTTCATCGGACTGGACATTGATTGGGAGGAGATGTGGTGGAAAGAGCCTTGGATTTCGAGTCAGGGAACTTGAATTCAAGTTCTGCCACTATTTAACCAAATATATTAACACTCTGTTTCTGTTTCTTAATCTATAAATTTGGAATATATACACTTGCCATCTAAAAGGATGGGGGAAAATAAAACATTGTATAAATTATATAACAATTTCAAAACACTTTTCACATAAATAAACACAGATCTAAACAATTGGAGAAATTTTAATTACTCATAGGTAGGACAAGCCAATAAAAAAATTGATAATTCTACCAAAATTAATTTACTTATTCAATGCCATACCAATCAATCTACCAAAGAATTATTTTATTAAGCTAGAAAAAAATCATCTGGAAGAAAAAATTTGATAAGACTATTAAAGGAAATAGTGAAAAAAAAGTAAAAGAAGTTGTCTTAGTAGGACCAGATTTCAAATCATTAATCAATAATTTGGTATTGGCTAAGGAATAGAATGCAAATAGATAGATGCAAATACATATGTATACATACATCATATAATATGCACAA
>NW_020948949.1:0-4772 GCF_900497805.2 Vombatus ursinus | reverse complement strand
TCTCTCTCTCTCTCTCTCTCTCTCTCTCTCTCTCTCTCTCTCTCTCTTTCTCCATACATATATATATATACACATATATCTGCATACATATGTACACATATATTAATCTTTTTCTCCTCTGTTTTTAACAAGGCTACAATTCTGAGTCCTAGGAATGATCTTAACATATTCAGAGATGCTTAATAAATACTAATTGAATGACTGGACTTGATTGAAAAACCTGGGAACTCCTAGCTCTGCCATTAGTTTGTGGCTTTGGGCATTATATAACTGCTTGGTGTCTCCGTGACAACTGACACAAGAATGAAGAAACAGAGAAAGAGTTTTAAAAATAGAGGCTTCTGACAAACTGAGACCTGGAAAAGACCTTAGTTTAAAAAGGCCAAGATTTCCCACTACATCCGGGACCCTCTCCAGTTGTCCTGATCTATATCTTGCCACGGACCCAGATGGCTCCTGAGAAGAGAGTGAGACTGTTGACTTTACACAGCCCTCCCTGAAATCCAATTCACTTGCAAGTCATGACATCGCCTTCCTGTCATGGTCCTCTTACAGAATGAAGGACAAACAACAACAAACAACAAATAGCCGTATATATCTCTTTGGGAAAAATAGATGAAGTGATAAACATCACAAAGATTCCATAAGGATGAGCCATCTAGAAAATCTCAAGTATCAGAAGGTCATCATTCCAATCTACGATGACACAATCCTTAAAAAGTCAAGAAGATTCTAAATTTGTGAGATTTTTGAAATATGTTATGAGTCACTCCCCACCCCATCCCCCAAAAGAATGTAATTTCCTTGAGGGCACTGATTATTTTGTTTTTGTCAGTGCATACCCAGTTCCTATAACAGTTTCTTGAAGCCATGAATGTTTACCAAATAAATACATATTTGTTTAAAAGCTCATAACTCTCCCTCTTGCAGCCTAGGGTACTAGGTACTAGTTCTTAACTCACTATTATACTTACCAAAGAAAGGTAGCAGATGTCAACCATAGACACAAACTTTTATTTCTACTTGGCATCCTATTCCCCGCAGTTGTTTGGAGCTCCATCAAAACTGTTTCATCAAAATATAAGTTATATCATATAAATAGAATAGGCAATTTTAATTTGGTGGGAGGAGGGAAAGTTATGACTAACCTTAAACAGGAATCACTGTACTTCTATTGAAATGATATCAATATTCAAAATAGGCAACATAATGAACAAATCATATTAAAAAAGTTAATTTTCAAGCCTTTTTATTCTTTGCTTTAATACCTATGGAATTCTTGGATTTCCATTTACAAGAAATACTTGGATTGATATCCAAAGTATTTGCTAAGCTTCTTTAATTTAAATAAAAAGTAGCAGTGTTCTAAAATGTTCCTTTGTATGAATTCAAGTGTAATGGCAGTGATGGTAAGGTCTATTTTAATGCCCCCACAATATAATATATGTATTACAAGTAAAATCTACCAATAATTTAGCACATAAGCACCCCCATCATTCTATGGGTTTTGGCTTACTCACCCAATCTGTTCTCACACTAGCAGACCTAAGTTCCAGAGATAAACCACTACCAATGGTTACATTCAAACTCTCAGATCCTAGAGGTAACCCGAACTGGACTTTCCCTACTCATCACTCCAGTGCTCAAGCACCCATTGAATGTGTTTTGTATCTATACAACAAGTATGAATTACTATTCATAGTAATGACACTTTTAGAACTTAAGCACAAATATTTATTTAATAATAAGGTAAAATAAATACTAGGGAGGAAAACTCAAAGGTTTAGGACAACTCACAACTCCACACTTCAGGCTTCAATGTTGTACATCCATCAGGAACATCTACACCAATCCAAACTTCTCTCTCTTCACAGCTTGGCTATTTATCCTCATCACTCTTCAGCTGGGGAAATCCTTTTCTCTTCTCCACTGAACATAGCCTTTCCAAACTGTTTTCAGTTAACCATCAGCCTTAAAAGGATATTTAGAAAGTGTTAGCCCTTAATGTGAATAGCAGTATTTTGTTTAAACCTTAGACCTGCTAAGCTCATCACACTGATTGGGCTATCTAGACAAGCAGTTGTTTATTGATGTGGATATTGCACGCTCCAATCAACAGAGAATTCACAGAAATACCTTTCAGGTTCATTGTATTAAATCAGCTCAGCCAAATCCCACCAAAAAAAAAAAAAAAAAAACCCTCCCACAAGCCCCTCTGCTTTTCCTTCTCACGCCAGAGACAGCAGCAGAGAGCAGCAAGCCCTTACACAAAGTTTGACTTTTCTCCAGCACTGTGTCAATGAAAAACAATAGCCGCCATTGGAGCCCTTGACCAATGAAATCAGCTCTTTCCAACCAATCAGGAATCAGTCAACTGAAACCTTCTCTCAGCCTATTCCCTCTAAATGCCACAGTTCCAATGGAACAGTTTTTCAGCCCACCCATACTACAGATTCCTCTACCCAGTCCCCACTTCTCTTGACATTCTCCTGCTGTATTTTCACTGTATTAGCTATAATCCAATAGCTTCGATAAGAGTCTTCTGACTCTCAGTGATTCACATTTTACTTCATAAGTCTCATTCTCCTCATTTTGCCTATCAAATCCAACAGCCCTTTTTCAGTCATTCCACAGTATCCAAATGTTTATATGATTTCTCATTTTCTTAGTTTTACCATTTTAGTCATAAAATATGCATTTGAAAATCAGCTAAGGTATCTATCATGCCTTCTCTTAAATCTCCGAGACAGTCTGTCTCTTTAGTGCTCTTGAAACTGTTTCTTCACACTCAAATTTCTCTGTTTTCAATAAATATGAGGTTTTTTCTATCTCTTTATAATTTTTAACTGCTCCCACAAGCTCAGAGCTTCACTCCACTGCTGACAGAGATTCACTGCATCCACACTACAGATCATCTTTCCCAAACTGTCCAAACTCCCATCTGAAAGCTTTTCTTCATGCACATATTTTAGCAGTTTATATTAAAAACAGTTTTTTTCCACTCATATTAGTTATCAAAATCTTTATTCATAACAGTAGCAATATCTTACCTCCTTTGACAATAAATAGAAATATTTTCCTTTGCACAAAAACACTTTTTCTGGGCTTTTCATCAACTGCTTCATGTAAAAAGGGCCTTAGAGACACAATGTACATTATGTAAGTTTATAATTCAGATGAAGAAACTGAGACTTAAGAAAGCTTAAGTGATTTCATGACTTCTCAGTCAGCAAATGGTAGAGTTGGGACTTAAACCCATATCTCTTGACTCCAAGTTCTGTGTGCTACCCACATGACATCTCAAATGACAACTATCTGCCAACTATCTGTCTATCAACATTTGAGATGAAAAGATATGACTCTTTAGGTCCCTGACAACTCTAACAATCTATTACTGGTGGGATTTTCAGAATTCAATCAGGTCCACTATAGCTTATAAAATAATTCTTTCTAAACAGTTCAAGTGCTCAGAGAATACAAGGATCAGTCAAATTCTGCTTTCCGAACTAAATTGAGAACACCTTGATAACAAGGAGTACATTCTCTATTATCATTGTCTCCTCACATCACTTCAGATAGTGCTCTGCACACAGAAGGTGCTCATTAAATGTTGCTCCTATCAGGAAAAGCATCGCAAACCATAATTTAAATTTCAATATTGATTTCATTTTTTGGGTGACCAATGACTCATGTTCTTCAGTATGGATACCCATTAACATTCTCAACTGAAACCCCTAGAGCTGACTCAGAAGGACAGATGGGCCATAGAAAAAAGTTGTGTTCAATTCTAATGAGATACCTATTGATCAGTTGATTCAATTTAATTCAACAAACATTTATTGAATACCTGCGGTACATTGGAAGGTGGCTCTGTGGAGGAAACTTATAATCTAGTAAGGGATTGGAGATATATAACATATTTCTACAATATAAGACCAAATGTCAAAAATACTAAGTGAAAGTGGAGAAAAAAGAAAGTGCCAAAAGGAGAGAAATAATTTTCAGTTCAGAGAATCATGGAAGTTTTCATGAGCAAAAAAAAAAAAAAAACCCAACATTTTAAGCCAAGTTTTAAAGGATGAATAGAATTTTTTATAAAAAGCAGAGATGGGAGAAACATCATTCCAAGAGGATAGAATAGCATGTCCAAAAGTAAGGAAATAGAAAAGTACAGGGTGGGTAGTTCAGTTTGGTTATAGTAGGTAGTTTAGTTTGATTACAGCATAAGATGCATAAGGGCTCAAAGTAGGATCAGATCATGGACTCCACATCATGGAGGATCTTAAATGTTTGTGGATCATCAATTATCAATCATCATCACCAGCACCTTCCCTCCCTTCTCTTCCTTTTCCTTGTCCTCATTCTTCTCTTACTGATGTTCTTCTTCTTAGTATTACTAATTCTTCTAGAACTGCAGGAACAAGAAATCATGTTTGTATGGTGTTTTTCAGATCAATTTTGTCCATATTGAATTGGAAGCTATCCAGGTGGATTTGTCTACCAGGCAAATGGAAATGTGGATCTGGAGCTAAGAACAGAAGCCAGAGTTAAATATATAGATGGAGAAGTATTTTATTATAGATGTAATTGCTGAAGCCATAAGAATGAAGAATACCATGGGATAGAACGACAAGGACTAAGCTTTAGGAAATAACTTCATTAGAGATTGGGAGGAAGAACTAGCAAAAGATGAAAGAGAATTCAAAGAGGTTAGAGGAGAATCAAAAAAAGGAAGGAAGGAAGGAAGGAAGGAAGGAAGGAAGGAAGGAAGG
>NW_020948948.1:0-7026 GCF_900497805.2 Vombatus ursinus | reverse complement strand
GAAAGAAAGAAAGAAAGAAAGAAAGAAAGAAAGAAAGAAAGAAAGAAGGGAAAAGAAACCCAGTTCCTGTGCTCAAAGGACTTGCATTGTAATCTTTCTTATCACAATCCTTTCCAGATTGCCTTTTTCCTGACACATTTATACACAAGGAGAAAAATGTTTCTAACCCCCTCAAACTCTTTTAAGTGAACCTCAACTGCCAGTCATGCTAAAATCTACTGACATTAACATTTTCAACCCTGTTTCTTTTAACTATGACATTAGTATATTAAAATATTTTCTAAACAGATAAGCCATACAGTTTTCCTCCTATGGCTTCACAACCACAGTAAATGTTTTATTTTGGCCCATAAAAATGATTAAATATTTTCAAAACATTTTTAAACATTTGTACCAGTTACTATCAGGGGAAAATTCAACCCCAGAGGAAACATTTGCAAAATATTTTGGCTATTAAGGCAGTAGGGAAGAATATGTGAATATGTTTGCTGATGAAGCACATTTGAATAAGGATAGTTGATCCCTTCTGCAATATGACCTTCACTAAGGTCTGATAGCCCAATAAAAACAGCAGAGTTTTATTAAATAACCATAAAAGGTATTGTATTACCCTTCCATTGACACATAATGAGTAAAATTCCATTTTAATGCATCCAGCAACAACAACAAAAACTACTACATATCAGTAGCCAAAAAAAAAAAAAATTGTGGGGGGCAGGCAACATAGTTGAAAGAATACTGCATTGGAACTTGAGAACCTGGGTTGAAGTCCCACTTCTGCCACTAACTATGGGACCTGGGACAAATCACTTAATCATTCCAGGTCTCAGATTCTTCCTCTGTAACATAAAGAGTATTGAACTAAATGATCCCTACATATTATCCTTGGACCTAAGAGTTTTCTTAATAATATAAGGATATAAGAAAGTGGAATTCCATTATCAATCATTAACTAATACTTAATCTATGGCCCAAATTGTCATGACATAATCATTTTGCTCTGATTAAAACAACAAGATTCACTCACTTCTTTAACAAATGTTTATGAAGCACTAAGGGCCTGTCTTCCACAGCCCTCAGCACTGCTGTTAAAATATTCAAAATGCTATTTCATAGATTTGAAACTAGAATGAACCTCATAGGTAATAGCTCAACTCCCATTCATCCTATAGAAGTAGAACCCAAGGTTCAGAGAATTTAAATGAATTGTCAAAGGTCACAGAAGTAGTAAATCACAGAGTAAGTATTCAGACCCATGTCATCTTAATCTGAATTCAGTTTTCCTTCCCCCAAACCACATAGCATCCTTGCCTTACTGTTCCACAGTAACATGACATAGAATAAAGTCTCTGTTGAAGTCAAGTACATCCATCCTATTACCTCTGGTTAATGGCATTGAGTATACTCCCTCATGGCTTCCAAGAAGAAAAAGGTCTTCCCTGAAAAACACACACAAATAGGATTTGAGATGTCCAGAATGAGCTCATTGGTACATTATTCCAGTCCCAAGTCAATCAAAAGGTTTCCTGATGATATAGAAAGTGTGTAATACGCCACTACTGGTGAACTTAGTCTGCTCTAAGACAAAGAGACATTCAACTTCACCTCCCCCACCAAGCAACTAATGAAAGAAATATTAAGACAAATAGAATAGTTTCTATCCCCTCAAAATCAGAATAATCCAATCCAATGCATATTTCACTCCCAAAGTTCACAAAATATCATCTCATTCTTTACACACCATAAGAAGCACATTCCTTAAAACTTTGACTTATTTTTCTATCCATAAGAAAATGAACCTAACTTAGGCCTTCAGTTAGAGTTAAAAGTAATGAGACCAAAAAAAGTCATGAGTATTTATTTTGAGAATTTAAAAGTTGAATGAATTTTGTATAGCTTAGTTCTTATAGAAAAACAACATTCCTACATCCAGGCTGTGTTCATCACATATTCATGTTGTTTACATTATCAAATGTTTAAACACTCATCAATTTCATTCATTAATGTAATTAAGGCTATGGCATTTCAACTAAATTCCCTGGAATTCTAATTAACAGAAATTAATGAGTTGGTAACTTGGGCCAAGGACACCATTAAGCTAAGCTAATGAAAGATCAACAAGATATAATTGTCCTTTAAAATTACGGAGTTTCAAGAGATCACTGTTATTTTAAATGACATTATCATGTGATAGTGTAAGCTGGTGGCATCCAAATCTTATGTAGCCAAGGTCTTTTTAAAAGAAAACATTATCATGATTCCCCCACTTTTTATAAAGTGATCTACACAAATAATTTTCTTAGCTTATATTTTATTCAGATAAAATTAAGAATTTATTATTTTGTAATAAGAATTATTAAACATAACAAAATAACTACAAGGATATATTTATTGATAAAATATTTTATAATTTATATATATATATATATAACATAAAATAATGACCATAATAACATTACTAATATGATGAGTGGGCTTGCTTTTTCATCAAGTTTCCCTCAAGATGGTGTCACTAATGATATTGCTGTTCAGAATTCTTTTTCAACCACTAATTGAGGTCAATATTTTGTCTTTATAACAACTACAGGAGGAATCCCTGCTTCACACAAATAATATTTTATAAGCAGCAGTGAAATTTGGATCACTGCAGTAAATTTTGTAAGAGCTTTTCTTTTGATATATTTATAAATGTTTAAAATGAAATTTTTACAACTTGAAATAGTGTATATAACTCCTTACTCCTGAGTAGACAAGTGATTGTGAAGCAAGTAATTAATCCATTTTGCAAAAGTCACCACATTTTAAACTAGTACTTGTCGACCTGTCGTTAACCCTGACATCAATTGAGCTCCATTGTTGCAGAGTCCTAAATGCTCCTCCCATATATAATTTTCATTAAAAATTCTGTCAATTATATTGACATTTTCTCTCATCAATCGGTTCGCAAATTAACAGATTTTCCCTAACATCCTTCAACAACATGTCATATCTATATAATCAAATGAATATCTTTAACTACATCTAGTGTTTCCATGTTCAATGAAACAGGCTTTTGGCCATATGGGCAAATCACTCTCCTATCATATTATACACAAATGAACCCATTCAAAGCTCTTTGAACTGAACATTGTTGTAACCATAACACTGACTATAGGCGGAACCAATATTTTTCTTGTGAAATGAAGCTTTGTTTACATTTAGCAATTTTGTAAACAACCTTATATTGATGCAAACAATTATTTTGATGTCACAGATGTTTCTTTGAAAATTTTCTTTTTGCCAATTAAATAAAAACATCCAATTTCAACTGGATAATTCTCATCTCACCAAAATATTCTGCATATACAAGATTTTGTTTCAGTTTATTAGGTTTCATTCAGTCTCTAGCTAAAGCAATCCTACCATTCAAACACAGTGCTCTTTCAAATACATCAACAACAATTCTTGTTAATCTCAAAGACAAATATAATGGATCATATTTTTTTTTTGATTTGGGCTTTTTGCCTTATTTTTCTGTATTTCCACCACATAAATTATCTCTTGCCTTTATACTAGAGGTAACTGCTCTAGATTTTCTCTTCAAATTGGTTATATATTTCCCCATCAAAAAAAGACTATTATTCAGCATAATTAATTGTTCATAGGGATCACAAGGAAATTGGGGAAGTAGAACATGAATGAGACCTCAGAAATCATCAAGTTCAACTCTTTCATTTTATAGATGAGGAAACTGAGACCCACAAACATTAAGTGACTTGCTTAAGATTATACCATTAGTAAAAGTGGGATTTGAAACCAAATCCTCTGAGGTCTGAGCCAGGACTGTTTCTTCCACATCAGTGGCGTCAAACTCAAATAGAAACAGATGCCTGCAGGCAGCATATTGACTTAGAAAAACACAAATTAACATTAACAATATGTTGTATTGTATTTTTATTTATTTTGTTAATCATTTTCCAATGTACCCCAGAGTTTGGAAAGCTTTATTTTAAAGAGCTGGTAGTAAAGCCTCTCTTTGTACAGTCATCAAGAAGATTAATACAGGCTTATGGTTCAGTTAAGTGGTTTCAGGTGCCCTTTTGATCGCCCCTCCCTTACATGATTCACTCATTCATGTCAACCACTCTCTCAGAATGCAACAAAAATCAATTTATCTTCATCTGGAAATAAAATCCCAAGGTTTGAAAATGCATACAGCAAATATATAAGTTTAAATAAAGCAAAAATTCCGAAGGGTAGCAAGTTCAGTTGTCCAGGCAGCAATGAATCAAGAGAAAGAGAACAGAGAGGAAAGAACTTTAGTATGTCCCTACTTTCGTGCACCATTGGCTCACTACTGGTACACATCTACCTTGTGTCCCTTTCCTCTCCATCAAGAGCAATATTCCTGGGCTTTCCCATCCCAAGAATTCTCCATACCTCACATGATCCTTTGATTCCCCCTTCCAGCTAAGAAAAATCAGTTTCCATAAACCCCCTTCCTAATAAGGGGGTATAATAGTGTTTTTGTTTTGTTTTTTAATAAAAGCTAGTTTATCCTTTATTCCACATTGTCAACCAGAATTCTCTTACCTGGCTTGACTATATGATAATTACCTTAAAGGTCCCAAGAGCCTAAACTAATTTCTGAATCACAAAAGATTAAGTTTTGTTCACTGTAGTTCTAATGATAATTGAACCTTGACCCTGAAGTCAGAAGATTTGGGTTTGAGTGTTAGCTCTAATACTGGCCATGAAATCCTGACTTTATCACTACACATCTATCAGCCTCAGATTGCTTGTCCAAGTTAATTTGTTTGTTTATTCATTCACTTATTTAAACATTTTTGGCAAGAGGCAGGGATTTGGACCTGGGATTTCATTGATATAGGAGAGGAAAATTTTTCTGCAAATCTAGATCAGCAACTGTTCTGTGATATACAGTTTAGACAATAGTATGGTGTCACAAATGTCCCTAGTAGAGCTACTAGGTCAGAGGTAGGATATGAACCCAGGTAGCCGCACGTCAAGGAAGCCCCACTCTCCATCTATTCTTCCACGTTGTCTTTCTTCAAGATAATACTTGTACCACCAACCCAGCAGAGCTGTTGGGAAAAAAGATCTATGTACATTGTAAAGTGATTATATAAATACAAGGTATAATCGGTACTGAATAGTATTATAATCCGTTAGATATTGTTGAGTCAACATGCTGCAAATCTCAATTAACCAAAACATTAGATTAATCAGAACATCCTATTCCCCAACCAGTCTTAAAACAGAGAATTTCTTATGCTCTGGTGACTCTTCTTCTCATTGTGGACCCCCTGACATTATGCTGGAACTCCTGGTAGGTTTTACACACACACACACACACACACACACACACACACACACACCATCACCCTGTGATTCAAGGACATCTGTTTGTAAGCTAATTGGCTTAAAGTTAAGTGTGTCCACCCTGTGACTGTGGAGCTGCATGAAGCTAACTGGCCCACAGAGGAATAAAGTCAATGATTTTGGCCTTATTAGCACAGTGTTTTAACCAACCTCACAGAAGCAGTCCACTTTACTGGGCTGCACAGTTTCACAAGACTACACAGGCTCTAGCAGCCTGTTCTCACTTTATTTTAAAGGCCCCAAGAGAACTTGAATCGCCAAATGTCCTCTCTTCCCAGTCATCAGAGCTTAAAAGGGACCCTGCATGGATGGAGACAGACTTCTCTGTCAGAGCTTCCAGATACAAAGAAGGCTTCTCTTCCTAATTAAGTCAGCACTTTGTCACATCTGAACTGCCTGTTCCTCTAGACTGGTCCAATTTCAGACCCTTATGCCTCAAGACTCTTACAAGGACTCCTAATTTACATAGATTAATATATTAAAGTCAAACTTCCTTCAAATCTTACAATGAAGTCACATATTGGCATGTAGGTAGCTATCTTAATGGAACACAAGTTCTTGAAATTCATACTAATGGACTTTGAATCAACAAGCATTTATTAAGTGCCTACTATGTGCCAGACATGATGCTAGCTATTGGGGATAGAAAGGCAAAAACAATCCCCATCTTGAGGAATCCACATGTACAGATAATTAAATCCAGAATACACATATACATATACATGTATGCATATTATATATGCATATATATATATATACACATATATATATACACACATATATATATATAATCTTAAAAATAGTTTTGGAGGGTTGAGACAAACTTTTGAAGTAATCAAGAATGAACTGTTGTAGGATCATACATTGATATCTAGAAGGACCCTTAGAGGATGGATAGTCTAATCACCTCATTTAAAGATGGAGAATTGAGATTGAGAGATGTTAAACAATGGGCACATGGTTGTATCGTTAGTAAATGTCAGAGGCAGACAACAAACCCCAGGCTTTCTGACTCTAAGTCAAGTAATCTAGCCAGGAAAGGAGTAAGAAGAAACTAAGGATTTACTATGTGCAAGGCACTTTACAAATATTATCTCATTTGATCTTCACAACAACCCTGGGAAGTGGATGCTATTATTATCCTCATATTACAATATAGAAAACTGAGACAGAGGTTAAACAACTTGTCCAGAGTCACACAGCTAGTAAGTTTCTGAAAGCAAATTTGAACTGAGGTCTTCCTGACTCCAGGCCCAGAGCTAAGGAGACAGAGTTGCGTGGAGCCTTGGAAAGAGCTAGAGATTACAAAAGCTAAAAGTTAAGAAGAGAGAACACTCCAGGCATGGCTTTTGAGCAAAGACACGGAGGTAGGAATGCATGTACAAAGGTTTTGTACTGGAAAGCTGGAAAGGTTTTGAGTATGGGCAGACAGATTCTGTTGTCTGATTAAATTCAAAATATTTCAGCAACAGAGGGTAGGCCACTAGGTAATGACTTCTTTTTTTTATTTCAACCTACAGTAACACATTAAACCATCCAAGAAGGCAACAGTGTGCTAATAAGTTTTTAACCTGCTCTCTAGCAAAAAAAAAAAAAAAAAAACAAAAAAAACCAACACACTTTTTAATTTTAAGTTTAATTTGC
>NW_020948947.1:0-7022 GCF_900497805.2 Vombatus ursinus | reverse complement strand
GAAAGAAAGAAAGAAAGAAAGAAAGAAAGAAAGAAAGAAAGAAAGAAGGGAAAAGAAACCCAGTTCCTGTGCTCAAAGGACTTGCATTGTAATCTTTCTTATCACAATCCTTTCCAGATTGCCTTTTTCCTGACACATTTATACACAAGGAGAAAAATGTTTCTAACCCCCTCAAACTCTTTTAAGTGAACCTCAACTGCCAGTCATGCTAAAATCTACTGACATTAACATTTTCAACCCTGTTTCTTTTAACTATGACATTAGTATATTAAAATATTTTCTAAACAGATAAGCCATACAGTTTTCCTCCTATGGCTTCACAACCACAGTAAATGTTTTATTTTGGCCCATAAAAATGATTAAATATTTTCAAAACATTTTTAAACATTTGTACCAGTTACTATCAGGGGAAAATTCAACCCCAGAGGAAACATTTGCAAAATATTTTGGCTATTAAGGCAGTAGGGAAGAATATGTGAATATGTTTGCTGATGAAGCACATTTGAATAAGGATAGTTGATCCCTTCTGCAATATGACCTTCACTAAGGTCTGATAGCCCAATAAAAACAGCAGAGTTTTATTAAATAACCATAAAAGGTATTGTATTACCCTTCCATTGACACATAATGAGTAAAATTCCATTTTAATGCATCCAGCAACAACAACAAAAACTACTACATATCAGTAGCCAAAAAAAAAAAAAATTGTGGGGGGCAGGCAACATAGTTGAAAGAATACTGCATTGGAACTTGAGAACCTGGGTTGAAGTCCCACTTCTGCCACTAACTATGGGACCTGGGACAAATCACTTAATCATTCCAGGTCTCAGATTCTTCCTCTGTAACATAAAGAGTATTGAACTAAATGATCCCTACATATTATCCTTGGACCTAAGAGTTTTCTTAATAATATAAGGATATAAGAAAGTGGAATTCCATTATCAATCATTAACTAATACTTAATCTATGGCCCAAATTGTCATGACATAATCATTTTGCTCTGATTAAAACAACAAGATTCACTCACTTCTTTAACAAATGTTTATGAAGCACTAAGGGCCTGTCTTCCACAGCCCTCAGCACTGCTGTTAAAATATTCAAAATGCTATTTCATAGATTTGAAACTAGAATGAACCTCATAGGTAATAGCTCAACTCCCATTCATCCTATAGAAGTAGAACCCAAGGTTCAGAGAATTTAAATGAATTGTCAAAGGTCACAGAAGTAGTAAATCACAGAGTAAGTATTCAGACCCATGTCATCTTAATCTGAATTCAGTTTTCCTTCCCCCAAACCACATAGCATCCTTGCCTTACTGTTCCACAGTAACATGACATAGAATAAAGTCTCTGTTGAAGTCAAGTACATCCATCCTATTACCTCTGGTTAATGGCATTGAGTATACTCCCTCATGGCTTCCAAGAAGAAAAAGGTCTTCCCTGAAAAACACACACAAATAGGATTTGAGATGTCCAGAATGAGCTCATTGGTACATTATTCCAGTCCCAAGTCAATCAAAAGGTTTCCTGATGATATAGAAAGTGTGTAATACGCCACTACTGGTGAACTTAGTCTGCTCTAAGTCAAAGAGACATTCAACTTCACCTCCCCCACCAAGCAACTAATGAAAGAAATATTAAGACAAATAGAATAGTTTCTATCCCCTCAAAATCAGAATAATCCAATCCAATGCATATTTCACTCCCAAAGTTCACAAAATATCATCTCATTCTTTACACACCATAAGAAGCACATTCCTTAAAACTTTGACTTATTTTTCTATCCATAAGAAAATGAACCTAACTTAGGCCTTCAGTTAGAGTTAAAAGTAATGAGACCAAAAAAAGTCATGAGTATTTATTTTGAGAATTTAAAAGTTGAATGAATTTTGTATAGCTTAGTTCTTATAGAAAAACAACATTCCTACATCCAGGCTGTGTTCATCACATATTCATGTTGTTTACATTATCAAATGTTTAAACACTCATCAATTTCATTCATTAATGTAATTAAGGCTATGGCATTTCAACTAAATTCCCTGGAATTCTAATTAACAGAAATTAATGAGTTGGTAACTTGGGCCAAGGACACCATTAAGCTAAGCTAATGAAAGATCAACAAGATATAATTGTCCTTTAAAATTACGGAGTTTCAAGAGATCACTGTTATTTTAAATGACATTATCATGTGATAGTGTAAGCTGGTGGCATCCAAATCTTATGTAGCCAAGGTCTTTTTAAAAGAAAACATTATCATGATTCCCCCACTTTTTATAAAGTGATCTACACAAATAATTTTCTTAGCTTATATTTTATTCAGATAAAATTAAGAATTTATTATTTTGTAATAAGAATTATTAAACATAACAAAATAACTACAAGGATATATTTATTGATAAAATATTTTATAATTTATATATATATATATATAACATAAAATAATGACCATAATAACATTACTAATATGATGAGTGGGCTTGCTTTTTCATCAAGTTTCCCTCAAGATGGTGTCACTAATGATATTGCTGTTCAGAATTCTTTTTCAACCACTAATTGAGGTCAATATTTTGTCTTTATAACAACTACAGGAGGAATCCCTGCTTCACACAAATAATATTTTATAAGCAGCAGTGAAATTTGGATCACTGCAGTAAATTTTGTAAGAGCTTTTCTTTTGATATATTTATAAATGTTTAAAATGAAATTTTTACAACTTGAAATAGTGTATATAACTCCTTACTCCTGAGTAGACAAGTGATTGTGAAGCAAGTAATTAATCCATTTTGCAAAAGTCACCACATTTTAAACTAGTACTTGTCGACCTGTCGTTAACCCTGACATCAATTGAGCTCCATTGTTGCAGAGTCCTAAATGCTCCTCCCATATATAATTTTCATTAAAAATTCTGTCAATTATATTGACATTTTCTCTCATCAATCGGTTCGCAAATTAACAGATTTTCCCTAACATCCTTCAACAACATGTCATATCTATATAATCAAATGAATATCTTTAACTACATCTAGTGTTTCCATGTTCAATGAAACAGGCTTTTGGCCATATGGGCAAATCACTCTCCTATCATATTATACACAAATGAACCCATTCAAAGCTCTTTGAACTGAACATTGTTGTAACCATAACACTGACTATAGGCGGAACCAATATTTTTCTTGTGAAATGAAGCTTTGTTTACATTTAGCAATTTTGTAAACAACCTTATATTGATGCAAACAATTATTTTGATGTCACAGATGTTTCTTTGAAAATTTTCTTTTTGCCAATTAAATAAAAACATCCAATTTCAACTGGATAATTCTCATCTCACCAAAATATTCTGCATATACAAGATTTTGTTTCAGTTTATTAGGTTTCATTCAGTCTCTAGCTAAAGCAATCCTACCATTCAAACACAGTGCTCTTTCAAATACATCAACAACAATTCTTGTTAATCTCAAAGACAAATATAATGGATCATATTTTTTTTTTGATTTGGGCTTTTTGCCTTATTTTTCTGTATTTCCACCACATAAATTATCTCTTGCCTTTATACTAGAGGTAACTGCTCTAGATTTTCTCTTCAAATTGGTTATATATTTCCCCATCAAAAAAAGACTATTATTCAGCATAATTAATTGTTCATAGGGATCACAAGGAAATTGGGGAAGTAGAACATGAATGAGACCTCAGAAATCATCAAGTTCAACTCTTTCATTTTATAGATGAGGAAACTGAGACCCACAAACATTAAGTGACTTGCTTAAGATTATACCATTAGTAAAAGTGGGATTTGAAACCAAATCCTCTGAGGTCTGAGCCAGGACTGTTTCTTCCACATCAGTGGCGTCAAACTCAAATAGAAACAGATGCCTGCAGGCAGCATATTGACTTAGAAAAACACAAATTAACATTAACAATATGTTGTATTGTATTTTTATTTATTTTGTTAATCATTTTCCAATGTACCCCAGAGTTTGGAAAGCTTTATTTTAAAGAGCTGGTAGTAAAGCCTCTCTTTGTACAGTCATCAAGAAGATTAATACAGGCTTATGGTTCAGTTAAGTGGTTTCAGGTGCCCTTTTGATCGCCCCTCCCTTACATGATTCACTCATTCATGTCAACCACTCTCTCAGAATGCAACAAAAATCAATTTATCTTCATCTGGAAATAAAATCCCAAGGTTTGAAAATGCATACAGCAAATATATAAGTTTAAATAAAGCAAAAATTCCGAAGGGTAGCAAGTTCAGTTGTCCAGGCAGCAATGAATCAAGAGAAAGAGAACAGAGAGGAAAGAACTTTAGTATGTCCCTACTTTCGTGCACCATTGGCTCACTACTGGTACACATCTACCTTGTGTCCCTTTCCTCTCCATCAAGAGCAATATTCCTGGGCTTTCCCATCCCAAGAATTCTCCATACCTCACATGATCCTTTGATTCCCCCTTCCAGCTAAGAAAAATCAGTTTCCATAAACCCCCTTCCTAATAAGGGGGTATAATAGTGTTTTTGTTTTGTTTTTTAATAAAAGCTAGTTTATCCTTTATTCCACATTGTCAACCAGAATTCTCTTACCTGGCTTGACTATATGATAATTACCTTAAAGGTCCCAAGAGCCTAAACTAATTTCTGAATCACAAAAGATTAAGTTTTGTTCACTGTAGTTCTAATGATAATTGAACCTTGACCCTGAAGTCAGAAGATTTGGGTTTGAGTGTTAGCTCTAATACTGGCCATGAAATCCTGACTTTATCACTACACATCTATCAGCCTCAGATTGCTTGTCCAAGTTAATTTGTTTGTTTATTCATTCACTTATTTAAACATTTTTGGCAAGAGGCAGGGATTTGGACCTGGGATTTCATTGATATAGGAGAGGAAAATTTTTCTGCAAATCTAGATCAGCAACTGTTCTGTGATATACAGTTTAGACAATAGTATGGTGTCACAAATGTCCCTAGTAGAGCTACTAGGTCAGAGGTAGGATATGAACCCAGGTAGCCGCACGTCAAGGAAGCCCCACTCTCCATCTATTCTTCCACGTTGTCTTTCTTCAAGATAATACTTGTACCACCAACCCAGCAGAGCTGTTGGGAAAAAAGATCTATGTACATTGTAAAGTGATTATATAAATACAAGGTATAATCGGTACTGAATAGTATTATAATCCGTTAGATATTGTTGAGTCAACATGCTGCAAATCTCAATTAACCAAAACATTAGATTAATCAGAACATCCTATTCCCCAACCAGTCTTAAAACAGAGAATTTCTTATGCTCTGGTGACTCTTCTTCTCATTGTGGACCCCCTGACATTATGCTGGAACTCCTGGTAGGTTTTACACACACACACACACACACACACACACACACACACACCATCACCCTGTGATTCAAGGACATCTGTTTGTAAGCTAATTGGCTTAAAGTTAAGTGTGTCCACCCTGTGACTGTGGAGCTGCATGAAGCTAACTGGCCCACAGAGGAATAAAGTCAATGATTTTGGCCTTATTAGCACAGTGTTTTAACCAACCTCACAGAAGCAGTCCACTTTACTGGGCTGCACAGTTTCACAAGACTACACAGGCTCTAGCAGCCTGTTCTCACTTTATTTTAAAGGCCCCAAGAGAACTTGAATCGCCAAATGTCCTCTCTTCCCAGTCATCAGAGCTTAAAAGGGACCCTGCATGGATGGAGACAGACTTCTCTGTCAGAGCTTCCAGATACAAAGAAGGCTTCTCTTCCTAATTAAGTCAGCACTTTGTCACATCTGAACTGCCTGTTCCTCTAGACTGGTCCAATTTCAGACCCTTATGCCTCAAGACTCTTACAAGGACTCCTAATTTACATAGATTAATATATTAAAGTCAAACTTCCTTCAAATCTTACAATGAAGTCACATATTGGCATGTAGGTAGCTATCTTAATGGAACACAAGTTCTTGAAATTCATACTAATGGACTTTGAATCAACAAGCATTTATTAAGTGCCTACTATGTGCCAGACATGATGCTAGCTATTGGGGATAGAAAGGCAAAAACAATCCCCATCTTGAGGAATCCACATGTACAGATAATTAAATCCAGAATACACATATACATATACATGTATGCATATTATATATGCATATATATATATACACATATATATATACACACATATATATATATAATCTTAAAAATAGTTTTGGAGGGTTGAGACAAACTTTTGAAGTAATCAAGAATGAACTGTTGTAGGATCATACATTGATATCTAGAAGGACCCTTAGAGGATGGATAGTCTAATCACCTCATTTAAAGATGGAGAATTGAGATTGAGAGATGTTAAACAATGGGCACATGGTTGTATCGTTAGTAAATGTCAGAGGCAGACAACAAACCCCAGGCTTTCTGACTCTAAGTCAAGTAATCTAGCCAGGAAAGGAGTAAGAAGAAACTAAGGATTTACTATGTGCAAGGCACTTTACAAATATTATCTCATTTGATCTTCACAACAACCCTGGGAAGTGGATGCTATTATTATCCTCATATTACAATATAGAAAACTGAGACAGAGGTTAAACAACTTGTCCAGAGTCACACAGCTAGTAAGTTTCTGAAAGCAAATTTGAACTGAGGTCTTCCTGACTCCAGGCCCAGAGCTAAGGAGACAGAGTTGCGTGGAGCCTTGGAAAGAGCTAGAGATTACAAAAGCTAAAAGTTAAGAAGAGAGAACACTCCAGGCATGGCTTTTGAGCAAAGACACGGAGGTAGGAATGCATGTACAAAGGTTTTGTACTGGAAAGCTGGAAAGGTTTTGAGTATGGGCAGACAGATTCTGTTGTCTGATTAAATTCAAAATATTTCAGCAACAGAGGGTAGGCCACTAGGTAATGACTTCTTTTTTTTATTTCAACCTACAGTAACACATTAAACCATCCAAGAAGGCAACAGTGTGCTAATAAGTTTTTAACCTGCTCTCTAGCAAAAAAAAAAAAACAAAAACAAAAAAAACCAACACACTTTTTAATTTTAAGTTTAATTTGC
>NW_020948946.1:0-37595 GCF_900497805.2 Vombatus ursinus | reverse complement strand
GAAGGAAGGAAGGAAGGAAGGAAGGAAGGAAGGAAGGAAGGAAGGAAAATTGGTTGAAATACTAATGTGGAGATAGTTAAGACAGTAAGTTCCACACTTAAATTCTAGTGGATGAGACAACATAAAAGCCAAAGAGCAGAGATATTTAAATATATTAAATGCTGCAGAGAGGAAACACAGTAGCCAAGGAAGGAAAGAGATCTAAGGAAGGAGAAAGATATAAGAAGTAGCTTGGAAAAAATGTTAAATACATGAAGGATGCTGATCCCAAAGAAAAGATCTTTGGATTTAAAGATAAGGAGATAATCAGTAACCTTTGAATAAACAACTTCAGCAACTTAGTAGAGCCAGAAACCAGATTAAAAGGGGTTAGAGAAAGAGGAAGGGTGGGGAACGAATGCAGAAAACTGCCAACCTTCATAACTATTAGCAATCACCCAATTAGCCCATTTCATACAATTATTCATCAGCTAGTTGGTGCAATGGATAGTTTGGTGAACCAGACAGTCAGGAAGACCTGAAGAAAAATACAACCTCAAATATTTACAAACTGTGTGTCCCTGGGCAATTCACTTAACCTCTGTCTGTCTCAGTTTCTTCATCTATAAAATGGGGATAAAATAGCATTTGCCTCCCAAGGTTGTGAGGATCAGATGAGATAATATTTGTAAAATGCTTTGTAAACCCTAAAACACTGTATAAATTCTAACTATTATATTGTTATCATTATCATTATGAATTGTGAATTATTGAACAAACAGCCTGGTTTATATCCATAGTGGGTGCTGGTTCGGAGTCAAGAACACCTGGGTTCAAAACCCAATTCTGACACTGAGTTCAAATTTTCTTTCTAACACTAGTTAGAAACTAGACTAAGTTGACTTACTCTAGGCAAGTCATTTACTCCCATATACCTCAAATATTTGAGGCAATTCCCTATAGATTAGTTCGAATGAAATCAAAAACCCCGGGGGTACTCAAGTACTAATTTTTATTCTCTGCTTCATTCAGGTTACCCAGTCCCATAAAGAATAAAAATGATGAGGAGACCCATAACGTGTCATCTAAAACCAAAGGATAGCCAAGGAGAATGACATATACTTGGAGTTAACCGGTTGTGACATTGTGCAGAAGATGAGAGAGAGAGAGAGAGAGAGAGAGAGAGAGAGAATCTATAATTTCTACTTCACCAAGTTTTGAATACCTTTCACAACATATTTCCTTCATAATGATCATTGAGGAAATTGACTCCCTTGGGTTAATTAATATTCAAAGTTTTTACACAGCATTTAAGCATGTCCCTAGATGGCTAAATTAAGGCTAAAGCCATACAACTTTCGTCTGTCAGCACTGAAAAAGTGGTTCATCAAGAAGTCCAGCCCTGCTGTCAAAGACAAGGAAACATTTTTATTCTGGCCAGTCACAACTAACACAACCATGGATAACTATTCTGCTGCTTGCCTCAGTCCAAACAAAGGAATCAAACTGGATTGCACCCAGAGAAACAGGCTGTTTTCCTTTGCAAAAGTCAGGTAAATTGTTCACCAAAACGTCAAGGTCTATGAAGGACAAATATGGCCAAAGAAGATCAGAAATGCAACCAGACATATCTGTGAGTGGAAGTCTGACTTACCTAAGCAATTCAAACTTGAAAAATCCTCAAGAGTTGTTCTGTGTAACCATGGGTAACAGTTCAGAATGGTTACTGAAACTTGCTCTTTCTCCATAATTACCAATGACCTCTCGTAGCATTCTTTGTTTTATAAATGGTTAGATTTTTACTGTTTTGGCCTTTACAATAAATTGAGGTGCTTAGTAATTCCTTTAAAAGTCAGGTGGGTCCAGGCAAGTTCAGGTGAGACTAAGCTTCAATTTACATTTTTGCCCCCTCAGGCACATATCCCACAATCAATTGCTTGGAGTGAGGGATTTTTTTTTTTACATATAAAAAGCTAAATCAAGGTGTGCTATTCAAGCCAAAAATAAATACCGAAACATTCAAAATGGCCCAATGCGATACAGCAATATGCACCAGTAAAACACTGGACTCAAAGCAAAAACTTACCACTCTACATTTCTAAATTCACCCCTTGCAGATGCTTTACCTGGGACACTGGGACATATTTTGGAAGCCTGGCCATAATCACCCTGCGTTCTGAAGGAAAGGAGCTACTTGTCCAAGTTCCCCAGGTAATCACTGATTGAGTTCTAATTTAAAGGCTCAAAGAACCACAGAATATCAGTGTTGGAGTTCACCTTGGAGGTTGCTTTGTCCTCTAGTGCTATTTGAACACTTATTTCCCCAAGTGTGTTCCGTGGAAATGTGGTGTTCCTTATGATGTGACTGGATATTTCATGAGAAAATTTTATCACTAGCCTTATTTTAACTTATAAAATATTAAATATGAAACTATAGCTCTATCAACAAATTCATAACAGAATAGTCGGGGTGGGGAGAAGAGATTGAATTCCTCCTGTTTTGCTTCAGCAGTTTCCCTTTATCCCAGAGGTATTCTCCATACTCTCAAAGAGCATTTCTGAGTTCCATCAATATATCCCAAGTACAAAAGTGTTCTATGGTTTAACAATTTTGGGAAACTTTTAGTAAAATCCTTTAGTTTGCAGAAAATCAGATATCTCAGGGCTTCTTTGATCTGTGCTATGAACCTTTTTGTGAGAGTTAAAAGCAGAAGCGTGTTGATAAATGTTTAGCAACCAACTCTCTAGGGAAAAAAGAATCTATGAATGACACACTTTTGAGTTTAATATACATTATTAATATTTTCTTCATCACTGTCTTAAATCTAAACAATCAACAAAACAGCAAATCAAGCCTTGATTTGTAGCATTTGCCCAATTTCCGAAGAGTAGATGCTCACACTGAACATTTAATAATCATCCCTCAGGAACCAGAATGTGGTAGCTCCAGCACACCCTAGATGTTAACTACCCAATGTCATTTCTTGGTCTTGCAAAAATACACCATAAGAAATTAATCCACATTATAAATGGATAATCAATCAGTCAAAACATTATGATGATATTTCATAATCTGGTCTTGCAAAACTGTATCATAAGATAGTAATCAACATTATAAATGGACAATTAATAAGCCAAAACATTACAGTGGAATTTTATAATCTGACTTTATTGTCATTGTTGTTGGGAAGTAGGGGGGGAAGTGGTTTCTTTGCTCTGCTTTTATGATTGCAACCGAATGGGGAATTCTCAGTAAGCAAATTTTCTATAAAGGCAGATCAGTAACTGCTTTGCAACTTAAACTTAACTAAATAATTGAAGTGAGAGATTAATTGTCTTGCTTGGGGTTACGTGGCTAATGTTGTTATGACCCATCAGATGACTTACATGCTGCTTTTCCTGATTCCAAGGCCAGTTCTCTGCCCTATGTCATGTTGCTTCTCACAGTCTGGCAAGACAGAATATTATTCTAAATGTAGCCAGCTCTCTGTGAGGCTTTAGAGATTGGTCTGGCTGAACATGAAGAAAAGCAAGATACTTGTTCTTGGAGGACCCCTACTTTTGGAATATGACATTACCAGATATTTCCTGCCTCTCATTTTCTCCTCCAGCTGGGCAGGACCTACTTTCTCTGTCTCTATGGAGAAATTTCTATACCCTAACACCTTAGCTTAGGAGTTCCCATAACTTAGCTGCTCCAGCGGTGAGAGTAGCACCAAGCTTTATGGCATTATGTCGTGTCTTCTCAAACTGTAAATGAAATTATGCTGGAACTGCTTATGCATCAGTATCTTCCTCCATTTCTGCGCCAGGTTCAGTTCAACCCTCCCAGTGGACAGGAACTCTGTCTAGCTTTCTACACTTCCCCACATAATAATAATAATCATATAATAATATTATAAGTTAATTAATAAATAAAATATAAGTTGTAAAAGTATATAAACTTATTAATATTATAATAATATAATACAATTATTATTGTATAATTATTTTAAACTTTTAAATAGTACTTTAAGGTTCACAAAGTGTTTTACATGTATTATTTCATCTGATCCTTACAAAAATTCTACAGGAAGGTGCTATTATTATCCCCACTTTACAGATGACTTATCCAGGATCACATAGCTAATAAGTGTCTAATGCAAAATTTGAACTCAAGACTTTCTTAATCCAAATCCAACGCTCTATCCCACTCTGCCATCTTGCTTCCTCTCACTGATAGCTTCTTCTGCAAGTCAGGGAGACTATTTCTTTAGGGAGCCAAAAATTCCTGTTCAGGCCAGCAGAGCTTCATCTACCAGCATGCATTTCTCTTTGGAAGAGAAAGATACCTAAAACATTGGTAGGGGAAGCGTTGTGTAGGGCATTCCTATGTTGGTCAAAGTTCCTGTTATTTATAGAAAATCAATTTAATAATAAAGTTCCTGTTATTTATAGAAAATCAATTTAACAATGTTCCATCTAATCTTTTTTTTTTTTTAAGTTGTGAGTAAACAATCACATTTCATTAGTGATAAACTAGGAGGTTCTTTGGGCTCTGCAGTCTGGCTTCCAGGTTTGAGAGAAAAGATGGGTAATGCCAACACCACTTTAGGTTGCTCAAGGAAAAGGCTCTGGGAAGAAGCTGACATGACAGGACTTAGCAGCCTCCATCATGTTCCCATTGCCCAGCTTGCTGAAATAGACACCTCAAGGAACTTCTCCTTGGGTGAGATCTGTCAACTGAGCTGAATTACTTCACTCCCAATGGGAAAGCTCCTTCATTTGGTTATATCTGGTATGTATTATCCTATGAATACTTCCTCTAATTTCTGTTTCACTATTGACTTGGATAAAGGGGTTTCTTTGCTAAAAAAGAAAAAAACACATAAAATAAAAAAGCATAAAGGATATACATAGGTAAACAGAAATAAGGTAGTGTTATCATCAAATACAATTTACAAAAACGTTAATTTTCATTTATTGATCAGTATAATCATTAGTGCGCTATGCAATACTTAGACACTAACAGATTTGTGACTTAATTGATGTGGAAGCTCCTTCTACCAATGCAGATCACCACCAACTCATATCCTCTATGCTATCCATGTGCCCCTATAAATTTTTCATAAGTAGTTCACCTAATGTGCCAAGGATCTTCCTCCAATTCCCCTAATATTAGATAGAAAGTGATGAAGAACCCTGCTGTCCATAAGTTATTCTACACTCTGACCACCAGACAAGCCTGGTTTCCTTTCCCGTCACATACCTCAGCTTATATCTTGTACTCTACAGGTATACTTTATTTTATTACACTTCACAGATATTGTGTTTTTCATAAATTAAAGGTTTGTGGCAACCTTGCATTGAACAAGTTTATTGGTGCCATTTTCCAACAGCATGTGTTCACATCATGTGTCTGTGTCACATTCTGGTAACTCGCACAATATTTCAAACTTTTTCATAATTATTGTATCTGTTGTGGTGATGGGTGATCAGTGATCTTTGGTGTTACTATTGTAATTGTTTTGGGGCACCACGAACCACACCCACATAAGACAGCAAAGTTAATCAATACATCTTGTGTATATTCTGACTGCTCCACTGACCAGTCAGTCATTCCCCGATCTCTCTCCCTCTCCTTGGGCCTCCCTATTCCCTGAAACACAATATTGAAATTAGGCCAATTACTATTCCCTGAAACACAATATTGAAATCAGGCCAATTAATAACCCTACAATGGCCTCTAAGTGTCAAGTGAAAAGACAAGTCAATTGATGTACAAACTTCATTGCCGTCTTATTTGAAGAAATTGCCAAAGCCACCCCAATCCTCAGCAATCACCACCCCAATCAGTCAGCAGCCGTTAAAATTGAGGCAAGACCCCCCTCTAGCAAAAAAAAAAAAAAAAAAAAAAGATTATGACTCACTGAAGGCTCAGATAATGAATAGCATTTTTTTAGCAATAAAGTATTTTTTAATTAAAGTACGTACATTTTTTAGACATAAGACTAGTGCACATTTAATAGACTACAGTACAGTGTAAAAATAACTTTTATATGCACTAGGAAGCCAAAAAATTCATGTGATTTGCTGTATTGCAACGTTCACTTTGTTGTACTGAAACTGCGACATCTCTGAGGTATGCCTGTACTTCTCTTGTGCAATTCTTGTTTAGTAACGCATTGTGTGGCTCACTTATGTCCCCCATCTGCCTGCCCGTTGCCCTTTGGGCAACCTTTAACTTCAATTCTTCAGAGAATGCTACAAGGTAATTAGGTATAAATGATAAATATATTATTGATATCATATTTAGAGCTGGAAAGGACTTAAGGGATTAAATGAGATAATATTTATAAAGCACTTAGTACAGTGCCCGGTGCATTGTAGGCACTTAATAATGCTGGTTCCCTTCCCCTCCTTCCTCTCCTATCTAGTTCAGCCCTCTCATTTTTCAGAAGAGAAAACAGATCCCAAGAGCAGAAATGACTTGCCCTAGGTCGAATAAGCATAAGTAAGCAGAGCTGGTATTCCAGGACAGGTCCTCTGACTCCAGACCCTTGTGATTAAGGTTTCTAATACACTTTTTTGTTTTTCTGTTTTTTAATTATATTTTTCACTTGAGTATTTCTCTATCATCTCCATTATCCACAGACAGCATCTTGATGTTGACAGTTTCCTCTGACACCAAGTTCAGGCTCAGTTTCATCTTCCTTACAACACATGGACACGCCCTCCTTAAAAGACAGAGATCCTAGAGCTAATTCCACACTGAGCCTATTTCTACAAGGAAAGAAAAAAAAATCCTTTGAGTTTGTAATGTGGGAAAAGGAGGGGAAAATTTGGTTCCCCACTGCCCTTCACAGTTGATTTAGCAATAGGATATAATCCTAGACAAAAAAGGTATTAATGTTTTAACAAGGTGTTAACAGCTTATTATCTCTTTATGAAGCATAAAGACCCGAATCAGAAAGGATCAATGTCCCTGGATGAAGAATAATTGGAAATGTGCCAGGGTGATTCTTTTTAAAAAATCAGCCCGATCAATTTCAATGTTAAAAGCAAGAACCAGCAGCTGGGGAAGAGTTCATCTCTTAACTTCTTGGCAGGAAGAAAAGAGAGGATTTTTCTCCTCCCTCACATAAGCCAATCTAAAAGTAGACTCCATCTAGCAGTTGGAGAGTCAGTTTGAGAGAGTTTAAAGTTTAGTTGAGGGAAAGGAAACACTCTCTCCATATAATCCTGTATATGGAGAAGCAGTCATCCAAGGGAGAAATTATCTTCTAAGATTCGGACCTCTGGCAACAGAGAAGATAACCTGGATATGAATACATAAGAGAGCTAGCCGTGGCAATCAATGGAGTTTTTGAGGTTCTGAAGTACCACAGTTGTGAGTCACCTTAGCTGTGAGTCCTAAGTATCAGAGTTGTGAGTTCCATACCTGTGTGCCTCACTACTATTGTATTCTAAATTTGTGCTCACTCTTCCCACAGATGCTATATGTATTTGTGGGATACTGTGACCCAAAATTATGGAGAGAATATTTTGTAATTACTGTTCTTCATATGCCATTTTAGTTTACCTGTACTAATTCTGTCTACAAACTGGCTCTTAGGGGGAAGAACACTGGTGGGGGCTTCTGAGCTACAGTTGTAGGAGCTTAGATGCACAGGATGCTTTTGAATCTGAGAAAGCAGTTGCCCTCTGGGGGACCCAATTCATCAGTGCTAGTTTGAGTTGGGCAAATATGCCAGAGGGAGTTCTACAAGTTCTGCAAGATATCATTATATGGAAGGGAAAAGGAAGGGAATTAAGCATTTATATATTGCTTACTAGATAGATAATATATAACACAGCCAAGCACTGTGCTAAGCACCTTACAAATATTATATCATTTGATCCTCACAACAACCCTACGAGATAGGTCCTGTTATTTCCATTTTACAGCTGAGTAAACAGAGGTTACATGACTTGCCCAGGATCACAGAACTAGTAAATATCTGAGGCCAGGCTTGAGTTGAGGTCCTCCCAACTGTAGGGTCAGTCTCTATCTATCTACTACACCACTTAGCTAATCTAAAATGTATTTTAACCCTGAGATGATGAGGATACCTAAAAATTAGTACAGCATGCCTCTGATCAAAAATTTTTCTTTCTAGCTTGTTCTTTAACATCCTCATTATGCAAAAACTTGGTTTCTATAGACTTAAGGAAGTTAACTTTTTTTTTTTTGCATTTCACCTTTGCTTTTTCTATAGTTTCTCTGGGAAGATTTTTGTGAATGGTGTTTTTTGTCTTTTTTTAACATAGAATTGTCAAGCTTTTACTTCCATGGACTTATTTGTGATTTTCCCCTGATATTCATCAATTCAGGGAGAATCTCCTCAGCAAGATGGTATCAATTAACAATGGGGAACATTCAAACAACTTGATATTTTGGTTCACACGGCTGTCTCAGAGTTTTGATGCTTATCTGAACTTAACCCAAATTACTTTTTCCTCTCCAAAATTGGGCAGACTATCATGAATAGCCAAATTTTCTCAGATTTCCTGTGGGACATTCCTGAGTCTCCAAAGGTCGAAGGCAATGTTACAGGAGTTTCTTTCGCTATACTTTGGTTTTCTACTTGATATAGCATCTGAAACTCCAAAACAAAAACCAAAAAAATCCAAGGGAAAAACTCCAGAATCAAACACCGCTTAGCTGTTTGCTTATCTTTCTCAACTGCAAAAATAATCCTAAACTAAGGCAAAAGGAGATGTGCACCCCGATTTCTTTTCATTCTCCAGTGCTTCCAAGTAAAGCTTACACCATTGGAGGAAGTGAGGCAATAATCTATGCTACAACAAATGACTCTGCTCTTGTTAAGCTTTTGTAGAGGAGAATCCAAGGAACATCAAATGAAACTTAAAGATGCCTGTTTCTTCTTCAAAGGAGGCACCAAGAAATACAAGTGGGTTTAAAGAATAGAAATTAGTTAGAAGAAAAATCAATCATTTAAGTTTATCTTAATGCTGGACTCAAGTAAACACAGTAAGTTTCATCTTCCCTTTGGACAATACCACCAGGAAAAAAAGTCATTCTTAGCTTTGGTAAGCTCAGCCGATACTTCCCAAGTCAAGGAAAACCCCTTATTTAAGAAGCAATCTTCTCTCTCACCTCTATACAAAGATGAATTGTTTCCTGAGTGCGAGGGATTTTTTTTCTGAAGAAATCTCTTTCTGCCTAAACTGTCATAGATTTGGATGGAAAAATTAACATTTCCCTAATGTCACCTGCTGTCATTTTTTCTAAAGTTCCTTCCTACAATGAGCAAGTTAATACAGCAATTTAATATGTATAAATATTATCAAAAACAAAAACAAAAAAACCCTGAATGTGAGTGTTAGCAACAACCTAATAGACATTTCCTGGTTCCACATCCAGGTGACCAGACTATTTGGAGACTTTATATTTCTCAGCGAACTGGTCCCAACTGCAGAATCAAGACATGAGCTTTTTTTTTATTTTTTTATGTTAAGAATAAAATGCACTGACCTCTGGACAGGTCTTCCAAGGAGACATAGCAGGTGCAGAACCTGAATATTTCTTAAAGAAAGAAAATAAAAGTAATTTGCTTATAACTCCTATAATTAATCCTGAATTCTATGAGATAGGGGTGAAAGAAAGGATAATGATATCCTAAGGCAGGGTTTGGGATAAATTTGAGCCAAATTTTCAGATAGGATACAAGCTGAAAAGCTTGGCCAGGTCCTCCTGTGCTATCCATGAAAACATGTTAATAAAAGTACACCTGAGATTGTAGATGAATGAGTCAATCTGAAAGGATTTATTAAGTACCTACTATTTTCAAGGTACTCTGATAGGCATTGGGGTAAAAAGACAAAAATGAAACAGATCCTGAGGTCAACTGGTTTATGTTCTACTAAGAGGGCAGTCCTGCCAAACACAGCTATAGGCATAAACTCAAGAAGTCTTACACTGTTCCTTCCTTCTTCTCTTCCTCCTCTCTTCTTCTCTCCCTACTTAAATTCCACATTTCTTTAAAAGATATAGCTCAAGACCTACCTACTCAGTAAGTCTTCTGATACCAATTCCTATAGCAATCTTTTTTGTAAGTTTCTTGAGGGCAGAATCTATGTCTTATTCAGTTACATATCTCCCTTCAGCACCTTTCAGCATTGTCTTATGTAAATTTAGCTTTCAAGGAGGGTTTCTTAGATTTAAATGAATAAAGTAGTTGGCTGAATTCCTTCAGCCTTTATATATACCTGTCCACACCAAATTATTGGTGTGGTAGAACTAAAAGGAACCTCACAGATCATATAATTCAAACCTTTTGTTTCACAAATTTACAAAGCTAACAAATTTGTTCATGGTTTCCCCTTCCCCAAATCACTTTATTTTCCTTTATGCATATTTTATATTTACTTTTCTCTTTACTCCCTTCCCCAAGTAGAATGTTTGCAAGCTGAGGGCATGAATAGCTTATTACTTACAGTTAGCACTTAATAGATTCTTGTTGAATTGAATAAGGAAACTGAGATTCAGATTAAGGAAATTATTTAGGAGAGCTAAAAGGAACTTCAAAAGCTATATAATCTGAATACGTCCCATTTGAGAAATAAGGAAACTAATGCCCATGAAAGTTAAGTGATTTGCCCAAGATCACACATGTATTAAACATGAAAGAAGGAGTTCAAACCTAAATCCTCCAAAAACAGCCAGAACACTTTCCATTGAACAACCCTGTCCAAGGTAGATCTGTCTTGGTTGCATATCATCTTGATTTGTTCTCCAGTTGTTCCATGTGTAGCAGTTCTATTCATACCCAGGTATATTATCTGACAGGTAGACAGCTTTGCCAATTCATCACCAGAACTGATGATCACAGAATTCATGGATGATGCCATCTATGTGGTCCAGTTTTCACTTGGACCTTCAATTTGCAATGTTTTTAAAATGGATTGGATACAAGACTATGACTTTGCCAAAAAAAAGCTTGAAGATATTGAAAGATTTGGTTACCAAGAAGAAATAAACCAGCTCTTAATTCCAACCCTAGTAATGTTTTGGGGATAGTAGGATCAAAGCTTTAATGATAACTTTTGAACCAAAAATTTCATTCTAATCTCCAATATTAGGTGATATTTTTTACCCTAACATACACTTAGCTGCCTTTGAGCTAAAATGAAGCTATACCACTAAAAATTGCCCCTTTCTATGACCCCCTTACTATATTCTCCAGCCTCTTCTGACCCATTTATCTTCTTGGGAGTCTATGAATCATGAATAATGGAGCTTGTCTGGGAAATGCTTGGTTTGATTAAAAGTTTCTCCCCTTACATCTTTTATTGTGTATTCCTGGTGGTCGGTGTGTCAGAATGATTCTTGTTCTGCTCACTTCAACAGTTGTAGCCCCTACAGAATTACTAGCTCATTCTCTCCACCTTCCTATGCCAATTTTATTATCCTCAATTGTTCTTTCTTAGAATTAGGCCTCCTGTTTTTGCCTTCAGAGAGACCAATATTTCCCCATTTATCCCTCTGACTCTCTCAAGAAGCTTGTGGGAGTGTTATTAATTTAACTCTGACTATGTGAGCATTATGTCAGTCATTGTCTTTCCTTTATCTGATCCTGAATCAGTCTCTTTTCCCAGAGCCTCTTAAAATCTAAATGCTGTGGTTTATTTTTAGTGGTAGTTTATTTTATTTCGTGGGCTTTCTGTTTGATTCTCTGGTCTTTTTCCCAATAGTAAGGATTATTAGCATTTAATTTATTTTCCAGAGAGCAAAACAGGCATAGCCTTCAGTTCACAGAACTAAAGCCTTATTCACAGAACTAGTTGGCAATTGTCTTAGCTACTGTAGAAGGGAGCCCATAAGGCCTCAGTGAATTCTAGAAATCAGTGGGGCAGGGCCAAGAGCCACAGCAGTTTTTGGCCTACTTCTGTTGCATGGAAGTGTAAAGACAACAGAGCAAAACAAGACTGGAAGCCTATAAAACTCCATGAATGCAGGGAATATGATAGGACTATGTGCAAGTCCTTTCACAGGCAGCAGGTAAATTTGGTATCCATATTTTCCTAAACAGAAATTAGTCTCCATGGTCTGACAAAGAGTATTCCTTTTGTAAAGCTTATCTTGGATACTACAAGTGGGGATAAAGAGGCAGAGAGAAGAGATGCAAAGAGAGGGATAGGGTTCCAAAAAAATGAGAAGATAACAAAATGAAATCAGAATTCAGAAACAAGTAATACAGCTTTGAAAGTTACGTATTTAATTTATTATACACTTTAAAAAACTTAAACTCTGTATCTGTAGAGATTCAAAGTTTTATGTATAATCCCCTTCTTTTATTCTACAATGTATGTGGAAATAGTCATTTTATTTGGTGTTTGTTATGTTAAGAATAAAAATAAGTTTTTTTAAAAATATAGGTCTTATGGGAAAAGTATAGATGATGGAGGAAAGGAAGCCATAAACTTATATACAAAGATAGAGAAAACAGATTTTCATTGGGGTTCAAGTTTTCACCAAAGCTTCATGGGGTAAGCAAGGAAAGATCATGGGATCATAGAATTTAGAGCAAGAAGGAATCTTGGAGATCAACCAGTTGAATCTCCTCATTTTACAGATAAGGAAAATGAAACTCAGAAAGGACAAATGAACATGCCAAAGGTCATTCTATTCAATTTAGCAAATATTTCTTAAGTATCTACTATGTGTAAAACTGGGTGTAACAGTAGTCTACCATAAAGCTATAGTATAGCAGTATAATATCATACATAGGTTAGTAGGAGAGGTAAGACCTGAACTCATCTCCTGTGACTGACACAGTGCAATAAATGCTGGATTTGGAGGAAACAGGTTGGAATTCCAAGGCTCTGCTACTTACTAGGTATGTGATCTCCAGTAAAGTCTCTCTCTACCTGTTTGGGTCTCAGTTACCTCATACATATATAAAATAGGGGGTTGGATTAGATCATTGGTGTCCTCAAGCCCTTCGTACAAATATCCTGAGCACCACAGCACCTATGATTTGCATCTCAAGCAAAGACAAGGCTGAATTTTGCCAAAAATATGCATGTCTTGTGACAAAACAATCATGCCTTCAGATAAACACAGACTAAAACAGAAAAAGACTGTGGAGGTGCCCTTACCAAAGACTGAATGAGGTCTTCATTGCAACACCAGCAGCAGTCTATTGGCCTAGCCACACTCTCCTTCCCCAAAGGATAAACTCAATTTCAAATGTTTGATTGTTTGTTGTTCTTCCTGAATTTCATTGTTCTAGTTCCCACCACACCTTCTTCCCCAAAAAGCTCAACAATTAAATCCTTTGAGCAGAAAACGTTTCCTGAAACACCCACAAAAGATCCATGGGATCTTTAGTTAAAGAGCTCTTGCCTGTATTTAAGGGTCACAAAAAAATCACAATACAAAAAGATTGACAGACTGAAAAACTTCAGGGAATTTTCCATTGATACAAAACTAGAAACTAACAGAGATATGACTGCTCCAGGAATTTCAAGAATGTTTCATGAGTCTGAATTAATTACAGAGATAAAATCTTGATTTCTGTGATAAGCAACATGGGGCCCAAGCTAACATTTTGCTTCCATTTCTAATGAACTCCAGGTTGGCTAACTATTATTGTCCGGTGCCTCATGGTTCGGAGACTATATATTGGACTCTCAAGGAAGGGTGTTCCATTTTTAGCAACATTCTTTTTCTTGCTTTAATTTACATCATTACCTATTCATGCCACACCAGTTACGCTCTAACAATTCCTGCTTCTCCCATAGCAGGTCTCTTTCCCCTCATGACTCACCTTCCTCTGCCAGGTACATTTTTGACATTCCCTTTCTGGGCTATGGTGACTAAGGTAGAACTGTCAAGATCCAGATTCCAGTTCAGTTTTCCCTCTAAGCAATGCAGAAACACATTTTAGCATTAACCAATTGCTTCATTTTTTTAGTCATAAGTTTTAATTTTAAAAAAAATTCTAATCTAGTGGTTTCTTTGGTTATTCCATAAATTTAATAAATTTAATCTCATTCACCCTAAACTACCATGTTGCTAATCTTTAAGGAAAAAAAAAAAACCTTAACATTCTTTTCCTGAAACCCTCCCCCCAAACCCTGTCTTAGATCCTCTGTTTGACCTATATTTCTTCCCTCCACTTTTTTTTTTTTTTGGCAAGCCAATCAGGGTTAAGTGACTTGCCCAGAGTCACACAGCTAGTAAGTATCATGGGTCTGAGGCCAGGTTTGAACCCAGGTCCTTCTGACTCCAGGGCTGGTGTTTTATCCACTGTGCCATGTAGCTGTCCCTTGGCCTATATTTCTTGTAAATTATGTTAACTTAGTTTTGGGAAGGAAGTCAGGAAGGAAGGAAGTCAGGAAGGAAGGAAGGCAAGAAGGAAGGAAGGAAGGAAGGAAGGAAGGAAGGAAGGAAGGAAGGAAGGAAGGAAGGAAGGAAACATCTTCCTGGACAGAAACAAAAGCACCAAACTAGAGGTCATTTATGGAGGACATCAAAGAATCATCATTGCACAGTGATGAAAGGATAGAAGGTTAGAGCCAGATGGGACATTAGAGCACAGAATATTAGAAAATAGCTTATTTCAGTTGAAAGGAGCCTTAGCAGTCATCTTAGCAGTCCAGAAGTGTCAAATGCACCACCCACAACACTTTCAGGTGCTGCCGGACCAGAGTAAAACGTAGGTCCTATTCCTATCTGATTTCAATGTGTTGAGATATATATATAGATAGATATATATAGATAGATAGATAGATATGTATATATAGATATATATACACACATATATACATATATATACTATGTGTATGTGTTGATAATTATATATATATATATATATATATATATAAATATATAAACATGTGTAGTTTTCTATGCCAATAAGTGACCTACAGGGACTCTTCTTTGTGGTTAGGGGTCCCATTTCTATTAGAGTTTGATGCCACTGATGTAGTGTAACACTCTCATTTTATAGATGAGGAAACTGAGGCCCAGCAGGGGAAATAGCTTAACAGACAGCAACAAAACTAAGATACAGGTATATATCTCCTGATTCTCAGGGTGATGTTCTCTTCACCACATCACTAGACTCCATCAAGGTGCCGGGGGTTGCTATTTAAAATTCTTTATATTCTGGGTTCTTGGGAGTTTGGGATTTGGGTTTGGATTTGGGGTTTTTGTTGTTGTTGTTGCTTTGGTACATTTTTAACTACTTATTTCACCGATATTAACTGTAAATAAACTATCCTGACTAAAGTATAAATCCTTTATCTTTCTCAGTTTATTTATGCCTTTCAGACTTCAAAGATTATTAAGACCCAATTGATTTTTAATTTCATTGGTCTGGTTCCTCTTTCAACATGACAAACTTTCATTAGATAAATAACATCAATACTCTGGTATTTGTCAGAGCTGGTATTTAATCTGACTCAAAGTGAAGTGGAGAACTGAAGCAATTATGGGTGAATCATGGTGCAGTGAAAAGAGCCCTGGATTTGAAATTAGAAGAATTAGGTTTGATTCGTGATTCTTCCATTTGCTAGCATGGTATTCTTGGGTTCATCACTTCATCTCTATGTGACTCAATTTCTTCATCTCAAAAAAATGGAGAAAATAATAATTGTGCTACCTAATTCATGAGATTATTGTGAGGAAAGTACCTTGTTACCTGCAAAGCACAATATAAATGTGTTTATTTTAGACATGGTAGTTTTGGGATAAATGATCTGGATAATTGTCTCAAGTTTCTATTTCAACTTGCATGTAAAAAGGTGTGAAAAATGGGAAATGCAGGTGGCATGGGCAAAGGAAAAACCTAAAAGAATGATGAGATTATAGTAGAAAAAATAAGACCGTTTTGCATATGATCTACTATTTAAGGAATTCACGTCTATTAAATGTAGAGATAATTTTGGAGGGTTTTTTTCTCATTTTGTTTCTGCTATAAATCTAAGTTATTTTGCCTGCTTATGTATTTTATAAGGGAAAATATTAGAACAATAGTTCTGCCACTAACTGTGTGACTGGTCAAGTCATTATTTTCTCTAAGTTTTCTCAGTTGTACGTATTGAGAAAAATAAGGTTTTCTTGCTGTCAAACATAAAAAGTAAGAAATACACACCAGGGAGGTAGAGGACCACAGTCCTACTACCTTCATTTAGCTTTTGCATTAGGCCTAATAATCGAAGAAGGACTTAGAAATAAAACTTAACTCAGCCTCTCCCTCAAAACAGTTCCTATAGGTTTGGGTTAGGATGGAGGAAGTCCTCAAAATGGCTTTTGTAAACACAGGGTTATATCAGGAGTTAAAAGAAAATTTCTAAGCCCAAGTCAGATAGAATTATCACCAGGCAAAAGGTAATAAGAAGAACAGAGTTAATCTTAGCCAGGGCATTCTGTTAGATATTTTACTATCACTCTGACTAATTGTGATAGTCTAGATTATGAACTAAAAGAGTTCAGTGTTGCTGTTTTTTTCCAGAAAAAAAACTTTCTAACCACTATACTCATTCATTCATACAATAAAAAAATTTTAAGCACCTACTGTGTGCCAGGTACTGTGCTAAGCACTGGGAATACAAAAATAGGCAAAAGATAGTCCTTGCCCTCAAGGAACTTACACTCTAATGGGGGAGACAGCATGCAAACAAATATATACAAAGTAAATTATATACAGGATTAATAGGGAATAAATAAAAAGAGGAAAAGCATTGGAATTAATAGAGATTAGGGAAAGCTTCCTGTAGAAAGTGGGATTTTAGTTGGGACTTGAAGGAAGACTGATGGAGGGTACTGTTTGCAGAACAGCCAGGAGGCCATGTCACTGGATCTAAGAATATATGTTGGGGAATAAGGTGTAAGAAGACTGGAGAGGTAGAAGGGAACTCAGTTATGAACGGCTTTGAATTTAAACAGAGTATTTTGTATCACTCCTAGAGACAATAGAAAGCCACTGGAGTTTATTAATTGGACAGAGTGGGGGAGGGGTGTAACATGATCAGATCTGCATTTTGGAAAAATCGCTTTAGTGGTTGAATGGAGGATGGATTGGAATGGGGAGAGACTTGAGGCAAGTAGACCCACCAGGCTATTGCAGTAATCTAGGTGTGAGGAGATGAAGGCCTGTGGTAGAGTGATGGCTCTTAGTAGATAGGACCAGTGAGTAGCAAGTGCTTGGCCCAGTAATAAGGGTAGCAGAAAGTAGTTCATCAGCCACATACCAACTGAGATGCACAACAGGAAAAACCTAACATAGACATCATGCCTAGCAGAGATAGCACAATGGAAAGCAAAGATAAGGTACCCAGTGGAAAGCAACCAAAAATAGTGTCATTATATCACTAAAGGCAGTGGTAGCATTCTAGCATCAAAGGTATGAGTTGACCTAGCCATTTGTGTCCCTATATGTAATGCCCTATACATATGTGTCCTAGCTAAACAGGTTCCTCACATGTGTATGCTTCATAATTGCACACTGGACACATAGGTCCTTTGAGAATACATTTTAAGGCGTATTTCCCAGACATGGGTTCTATATGAACATGCTCTTACCACTAGGAAAGCAGAAACCTGTGGGAAAATATGCCTTGTGTACATAGAGTGATCTCTTCGTGCCACTTTATTTGGGATACTGCTCAATTAAATGTCTTTATTACAGACCGTGTTCTCTAAATGATTAGTAAAAGGAAACCTATCAATAGGAGCTTGTGAACTATGAGCTATGAACTATGGTTGAGGGTAACCAACAGACCTGAAACCTATCAGTGAATTAGCAAGATGTCTACCTCAAGCATGTGAAGACTTCCCCCCATGAAATGGGCAGATGAGAACAGTTTCTTCCAATGGCCATGAAGGCAGCTAAAGCAGGTGCTGTGGAGTGCTTAGTCAAACATCAAAAATGCCAAGGCCATCCACTGCATCCTGGGTCATCACCAATAATCTTGACTTTTGTCTCCTCTGAACTTCAATGACACTGGAAGACAGAGTGAGGCTAACAATTTTGTTCAATTCTGCCTTACTTAAATCCAATTCACCCACTAGTCTAGACATCATCTGTGATGCCACCAGTCCTCTTTGAAAATGAAGGGCAACCAACAAGTAAGAGCCATAAAGTGCTTCTAATCTAGGATAACTTTTCTGGAAGCCTGTGTATGAAAGGGTCCTCTGAATAAAAAGAAGGTAGAATATATGGATCCTTTTCAAGCTCTCAAATCACGTGAGCAAATGATGCTGAGGCTAAACTCTGATCAATGCCTGGAGTGCTTATGTATGAGATAGAATATATTAATGATTCTGAGATTTCATTTTATATATATACACATAAATTCACTTTTCCTAATTACTTTTAAACAAGTTGTTGTAGATCATTCTTGTGGCTAGGATAGCTCAAAGAATTCTTAGCATTCTGAACCTTCTGAGACAAAAATGACCCTTTTCCTACTATTCTGATCAAATTAGGTGTATTTCATTGATCTACCCAATCTTGTTATCAAGAGTATGCAGAATACATCCATCTATTCATCCATCCATTCAGTCAGTTGGTCAAGGTACATTCATTAAAAACACAGTCACAAGGTGACCTATTAAAATAGGAAATATTTTTAAAGCTTTATTTAACCACCAACATCATATATCGCTTTCAACAAGAACTCAGTCAGTGAGGCAAGGAAATAAGTATTGTCCTCTGAGCATTTTCAATTAATTACCAACAACTCTAAAGAAATGAATTAATCAATTCCTTGACAACTCCTTTGGGGAGTATAATATAGATGGTGATTATTATCTCTCTTTCTCAGGGCAAACAAATAAGGAGTGAGAAGTAATTTACCTCAAGCCACTAAAGCATGTGAATGTTGTTGCTGAAATTCAGAATTCCTATCTGCAGCTTTCAGCGCTGAATGTGACCTCTAAGTAATATTTCATTACTTGTCATAGTAAGCACCAGACGTTGAGTTGTGGCCTACCAATTCTAAAGGAGCTAATTACATTACCCAGTTTGAGAATTACTCATATGAATGTCATTTGAAATTCTATGCTCCATGAAAAAAAATTTGTAAGTGGCACACTCTCTTGTCCTCTGTGTCCCAGAAATGTTCTCATCATGCCCACAAGTATTCTCTCCTTTCATAATTCTTCCAAATACTTCAAAGGCTGCTTCAATAGTAGTAGTATGATTATTAAGGTAAGGAAATTAGCATTTATTAAGTACTTACTATGTGCCAGGGACTGTTCTAAGAGCTTTACACATATTATTTCATTTGATCCTCACAATGGTCCTGGGAAGTGGGAAGTAGTTATTATTATCCCCATTTTATAGTTGAGTTATATTATCTCCATTTATAGTTTGCAAGGCAAACAGAGGTTTAGTGATTTGTGAGGTCACATAGCTAATAAGTGTCCGAGGTCAGATTTAAAGTCAGGTCTTCCTGACTCTGGGCCCAGAATTCTATCCACTGAGCCACCTAACTACTTCTACTATATTAACATAATACTTTTGTTAAAATTGTTTGATATCTAAGATATATAGTCAACTAATAGAAATGTATGAGAACAAAAGTATTCCACAATGGTTAGTTGTTGATCTTCATGCTCAAAGAGGACCAAAATGACATCTCACTATGTCAGGGTCAAGATACAGTGTCTCTGACTATGATTGATCAGACCAGTATGAGCTCAGAAGGCTCTACTGCAGGTTGGGCACAAATAGTCCGTATGAACACTTGGAATGGAGATGTCTAAATTTGTGCATCTCATGTTTCTTTTGGGCTACTGCAATTCTGCTTTGCTCATAGAGCACAACACCTTCTTTGATGAAGGCATGCCATGCTGGGTGGTCCTGTGTGAGTGCCCCCCATGTCTCATGGATGATTCCAAAGTTCTTCAGAGAGACCCTGAGAGCATCCTTGTATTGCTTCTTCTGACCTCTATGCGAGTGTTTGCTTTGTGTGAGTTCTTCCTAAAATAGGCAAACACACGTTTGGCATTCGAACAACATGGCCAGTCCATTAGAGTTGCATTCTCTGCAGTAGAGTTTGAATTCTTGGCAGTTCACCTCAAGAAAGGAACTCAGTTTCTGGTACCTTATCTTGCCAAGTGATCTTCAGAATCTTCCTAAGACAATTCAAAAGGAAATGATTCAGTTTTCTGGCATGATGCTGGTAAACTGTTCAGATTTCATAGGTATACAACAATGAGGTCAGCACAACAGTTCTGCAGACCATCGGTTTGGTAGGCAATCAAATGCCTCTGCTCTCCTTCACTTTCCTTTGGAGCCTCCCCGATTCTGAGCTAGCTCTGGCAATGCATGCATCAACCTCATCATGTATGTGTACATCCCTAGAAAGCATATTACCAAGGTAAAAGGACTTATCCACAGCATTCAAAATTTCTCCTTTTGCTATAACTGATGATACAGTGGATATGGATGATACAGTGCTGCCTGGTGCAGAACCTCTGCTTTCTTGGTGTTGATTGTCAGGCCAAAATTACCACAAGTGGCAGAGAATGAATCTATACTCTATTGCATCTGTGAACAAAAAGTTGCACACCAGCTCTCTCTCCACTTTTGCCTTGGCCCACCTTCAAGATAAATAACTTATCACTACAATAGTTGACCTTGATGCTGTTTTCATCCTCATTAAAGATGTCAGACAACATCACTGAAAACATCATGTTAAAAAGCATGGGAGCAAGCACACAGCCTCGTTTGACCCTATTAGTGACTGGGAAAGTACAAGAGCATCGTCCATTTTCCAGAACCCATGCAAGCATGCCATCATGAAAGTAGTATACTGATAAACTTCTCTGGGCAACCAAATTTTGCCATACTCTTCCACAATCTATTACCCAATAGATAAGTTGTCAATGATATGTACAGACAATAGTTAAAAGAAAAATAACAACTATTAATAACCATATGAAAGAATGTACCAAATCACTTATAAGGGAAATGTAAATCAAAGTAACCCTGAAGTTTTACTTCATGCCCAGGAAATTAGCCAAGATGACAAAAAACAGGAGTAGTCAATGTTGGAGGTATTGTGGGAAGATAGATACACTGATGCATTTTTGGTGGAGCTATGAATTAGTACAAGCATTCTGAAAACAATTTGGAATTCAAAAATTAAGGTAAATAAAATATCCATACCCTTTAACCCTGAGAGTCCACTACCAGATATATATCCTGAGGCAGTAATTGACAAAAACAAATATCTTATATATACCAAAATGCTTATAGTAAGACTTTTTATGGTGGCAATAAATTAGAAACAAAGCAGATGCCCTTTGATTGGTAATGGTTAAAGAAATTTTAATATATGGCTGTAATAGAATATTTAATAGAAGGTACAACATAAACATTACAAATACAAATACAAATGAGATTTACTTGAACTAATGCGGAAGGAAGTAAGTGAAGTCCCAAAAAACCAAACTGTGTGTGTGTGGGTGGGTGTGTGGGTGGGTGTGGGTGTGGGTGTGTATAAAACAATGTAAACAGAAAAAACAACCACCACAAAACAATCACAACTGTACACTGTGAAATTATGAAGACCAGGCTCCAAAGAAGAGACATGAGAAAGTACCTCCCTCCACTCCTCTAATGAGGTAAACAATGTTGCATATAACATCAGATTTTTTCTACATGTTGATTGGTTTTTTCATCTTCCTCTTTAAGAAAAATAATAATCTTTTGTTATAAGGAATAGTTCTCTGGAAGGGGTAAGAGATGGGATACAAGGGGAAATATAAGTGATATAAAAAGGAAATAAATATATTTTTTATTTTAATTTTAATTTCTAAAGATTTTAGAAGAATAAAAAGGAAATAAAATACATTTTAAAAATCAACAATACTAATTACAGTACTTTGAGAGTTCATGATTAATGCAGTATGAATATACCCTTCATCACCACCAGTCTCAACATCTTATCTCTCAGGAAAGAGTCACTGTGCTTACAGGGGGAAAAGTCATCACTTGATATGAATATGAGCAGATCCAAACATCAAAGGTGGCTTGGGCAAACAATGATATGTGTACTTTAATCAAAAGCTTAAATCTCCTTAGTCTCTGCCCTTATATCTGATTATTGTTACTAGGCTGATTCACAGGAACTGAATGGGAGAGAAACTGTAGAGCACAGAATGTACGTAGAAACCATGAGTGGTCTATACTGCCAACCCTCCCATCTCCTTATCAACTACAAGGATGCTGTGATTAGTAAAGTTCACTAATCTTATACCTGGTTTGGATTAAGTTTCCTAAACTGATAGTTTGCATTCCCTAACCCTAAATGTAGCTGACCCAACTTCTAAATATGTAGGCAGGTGAATCAGTGGTCAAAGACGGAGTCACTTCTGTCCCTTAGGGCCTAGTGAAAGACCAATCCTCACATTCACAAAGCATTTCCTTACGCTCCCATATTTGATCCTCACAACAACCTCATGAGATGCTTAACCATGACAATATTATATTTCAATTCTTCCTCCTTGGTTGTCTAATTTGTGAAAGTTCCTGCTCCTTGAGGACAAGGACTAGCTACCTTTTGTATTTTTAGCCTCATTATTTAGCACAATGTATATAATCAATGTTTGTTGATTGATTGGTTGGTTGTTAGTAACTTCATAGAATCATACGGTGTTCACCACCTTCACCAAAGAGCATTCTGGAATTAAAGGGAGGTAGAATTCAGATTAGTTTATTTTTCTATGTGTTAGAAAAAAAAAGGTTATTTGGGGAAAGGTTGATTGTAAGAACTTTTCATATAATGTATCTTCCCTGTTGTGGATCCAATATTTATTGGGCACTTGCTGCATGATCTCTCCGGTGATACCTCCACTGTGTTTTTCTGTTGTTCCACTGCACATATGGAATCCATTGTTGGAGTCTGATGACATTTTGAAGCATAGGTTACGTGAAGTAAGTTACTTTCTTTCCACTATCTCATCTTAGTATTTTATATCCTCTTTTGCACTAAGATATACTTTATATTGTATTTATCTGGGTATGTGGCTATTCTATATTCTATATATAGAGGAAGCTAGGTGGCTCAGTAGATAGAGCACTAGATCTGAAGTCAGGAAAGCCTGAGTTCAAATCCAGCCTCAGATGCTTACTTCACTGTGTGACCCTGGGAAAGTCCTTTAACCTTTGACTGCCTCGGTTTCCTCATTTGTAAAATGGAGATAATAATAGTACGTACCTCTCAGAGTTGTTGTGAGGATAAAATGAGATAATATTTGTAAAATACTTTGCAAACCTTAAATCACTATATAAGTGCTAGCTATTTACAGCTATTTAATTGTGAACTCTTTGAAAGCAAAACTACATCTTCTTTACCTTTGGATCTCCTCCTGTGAAAATGCATTAAGACATTAGTGGAAGATGAAGATTCTATTCAGAATAAAATAATTGCCATGTCTACAGCATAAAAGCAGCAAAAGGTTTTCAGGAGACTTCCATCTCAGAGCTCAAATGACTAATAATCTTCCGAGCTAAGCCAGCACCAGGCTGTGTTGCTCACCAGGTATGGTTTTTTATTCACCTATTTTTGCTTAGATGTTCAAAAGACCATGGTTTCTTTGGTGTAGTTACTCCCTTCACCAATGCAGATCACAACCTCTCTGTAACTGTTAGAGTTTCTGTGGCCAAAAAGTTTATTACCCTCCACCCAATCTGGGGATAAATTTCTCTGAACTTGGCTAGGCTGGTTCTCAAATGACTAACATACAGTGAATCATTGGGCCTGTACTATATGTCTTTCCAGTTGGGTTGGTAGAATCTGCCAGTTATCAACATAGACTTCAATATGTCAGTGCTGTCTCTAGGCCACAGTGAGACATTGGAAGAGTGCTTTATTGGAGGTCTTTGCGCTTAACTAAATATAAATTAATATTAAAGTAGGCACTTTTTATGGTTTGGTTTGGTTTGGTTTTTTAGCAAGATTTGCACCTCAACTGAGTAACCGCTTCTTTATGAATTCAAGACCCTTCCCTAGAATAGCAAAGAAAGCAAATCTAAAGCCTGAGGGAGTATTAACCAACTACTGAAACTTTACAAAAAGAAATCTGTTTTAAGAATAATAATTAATTGATTTTGATATAACAATTTAAAGTGCCAAAACACTCTGCATGCATTCTTTTATTTGGTCCTCACAAGAGCCCTGCGAGGGTAGCTACTACAGGTATTATCATCCTAGTTTACAGATAAACAAACTGAGGTAGAGAGAGATTAATTCACTTGCCTATGGTCAGACAACTAATATCAAATTCAGCATTTGAACCAAAATCTGTCTTACAACAAAGCACTTAATTCACTATTCCAGGCTGTTTATTAAAAAATCCTATCTTGTCATTTCTACCGTCACCATATTTCTCAGAAGGGTTCCCTTCTTACCACTCATTTAACCATAATCCCAGCATAGGCCCTCATCACCCCTCCCCGAAGTATATTGCAACAGCCTTCTAACTGGTCTCTCTGCCTCAACTGCCTCTCTGCTCCAATCCAACCTCTACTAAATGACCAAAGTGATTTTTCTAATGCATAGATTTCAGCATGTAACAACATGCCACTCCCTTCAGGTGTTCAGGGAGCTCCCAGTAAGCCTCCAGGATCAAATATAAATGCTATTAAGCATTTAAAGCTCTTCGTCACTTGACCTCTTCCTATCTTTCCAGTCTTCTTACACATTACTCCTCCTGCATTTACTCTATGGTACTCTGGCCTACTTCCTATGCCTCATATGTGACACTCCATCTCCCAACTCCATATCTTTTCAGTGACTGTCCCCCATGTCTGGGATAATCTTTCTCCTCACCTCTTAGCTTCCTTGGCTGCCTTCTAGACTCAACTCACAGCCCACCTTTACAAGGCCTTTCCCAGTGCTGCAGCTGCTAACGCCTATCCTTTTAGCATATCCTCCATGTAATCTGTATGAAATGGTCATTTACATGTTCCATTTTCTCTCCTCCACTAAAATGTATGCTCCTTGACAACATGAATGTTTTTTGTCTGCCTTTGTATTCTCAGCACTTGGCATAGTGCATGGCACATAGTAAGTGTTTAAGAAAAGTTTGTTGACTGTCTGAGGGCCATACTACTTCAAAAGGCATAGAAGCTTTCTTACTCCTCTCATTGGGAAGGAAATTTTCATTTTTGAGGATGCTAGACAGACAGAAAGAAAATAAGAAGAATCCCCTAGCTCAATGCTCTCTCTTAATTCTCTCCTCACCCCTGGAGAGCAGAGTCCTGAAATCATAATGCTGTCAATTATACACACAATATCGCTGATAGAATTGTCAGTGCAACACTATTTTGATGGAACTCTTGCTAATATGTTGTTAGCTATTTTAACTTCCCTTTTTAATGTCATTAGAGAAGAGTGATTGGTTGGAGACGGCAAAGAGCTGTAGAAGCTGATAACATTGCAGGATTCCAAGGCAAAATGTCAGAGGTTAACTAGTGTCAATGATTATCCCAGCCTCCCTGCAGTCAGCCACAAAAATGGTTGTCAGTATTGCTAAGCACTTTAAGAAAAAAAAAAAATCCTTCCAACTGATAGGCAGCTCTAAAGGTCAAGTGTATGCAAAGAGGATAATGAAATTCTTCCATTTATTCCAAGTCTTCCAGTCTGGGAATGAGAACCAGTGTTCACTTAGTCGATCTCATTGAGAATGGGGTTAGATAGGAACAGAGCAGATGACAGACTTTAGAAATTTTCTAACTCTAAAACAAAAAATATATGTACAGTTACTGTCACTTGGAGACATTCAATTCATTTCCAATGCAAACATGCTAAGTAGCACCATTTTTTATCTTTAGACCAAGTTGAATTCTTCAAAGATTTTTTAAAATAGCTTTCTTTCAATCAATAAATAAAAGCTAATTTATCTGTTCAAGGCATTAATGATAATGATGGATCTTATTAATAACTAGCATTTTGCTGCTATTCTGGGCATGAATTTAGCTAAACTGCCACACATCAAATTAGAAGCAAAGAATTTGATATATTTTATTCTGCCATTATAATGACTTCTCTGCTGTTCTTCGATTTGAGGAGTGGGTGATTGCAGAAAATTGGAAACATTTCCCCCCTTTTGAAAAGGCTATCTGTGGGTTCAAATGGCTGTCCCATTTCACTGACTAGAAAGATGCAGTGAATTCATTTCTGAGCATAGAAAGCAATTTTACTGCTTAAAGTGGTCTCTAAAGCACAATAGAAAAAAATCACATGCAAACATGAGGTGATATATTATTATTGGTAAGTGCCTTTGATAATGGTTACAGCTTCACAAACTTGTCTCTCAGCACTAATGCCACCCCTACCCCTACACCTCATAATTAAAACTCTATTTGAAAAGTTACTAACTACACACTCTAAAGTCAATCCTGGAAGTAAGGCTGGAATGGAAGGTCCCATTGTTTTCAGTAATAGTTAAGAAATATTTCCTAGGATTGCATTTATGGTGCTGAGAATGACTCTGGAGTCTTACTTCTAGGACTTATTTCATGCTGTCAAGGGCTCAGGGCAGGTACATTCACAATAACATCAAGTGCAAAACTTCTTGTTTACTGGAGGTATGAATGCTAATAACAACACACTCACCTTTATATTGCACTTTACAATTCACAAAGCTCTTTCCTCATTTAATAGGGATACACTAGCCTTTTGAAGGAAGGGAGCATGCTGAGAAGACCTTCAAGTATGTGCTTATATTTCCTGCCTGAATTCAGTTTAAGCAACCACACAGAAACATGGGGGAAGCCAGTTTATAGCCACGTATGACTGAAGAGCACATAATAAAGAGCACAAAAGTGATGTCAAAATGTCCTTTAATTAGCTCTAGAGCTAGAAAACTGGATGACTGGGATTTGAGAAAAAGAACTTAGTATGTCAATACAATGGGCAACCTACTTCATTAGCATCTCTTCCTTTGTGCCTTTGAATGAGGAGAGACTCTTTCTGCTACCATCCAGCATATGGACACTTCTATCTCTGCTTTGTTCATTCCTGATCATAGCTGAACAAGGATACAGAGATGGACCTTGGAGTAGCTGAATGGCTGTTGTAGCCAATGACAGTGGAAGCAGCTTCAACAAATGTGGAAAGATGATCGTTCAAAGACGGTGGTGGCTTCAGGGAGCATGATGTTAGAGAGGATGCCAACTGTGGACCCTAAAAAGTCATAGGTCATGGGAGCCCACCTGAGTGACCTATTCAGCAGAGAATTATACATAAAGGGAACTTCATAATAACTCTACAAAGGACTACTAGGGCCAGGTATTAAAAATTTCCTTTTTTACACGTGTATTCTCTACATATGTACCCTACTAACCTTTTTACTCTGAGATTGAATCCATTCTCCCCATCCCTAGACTCCATGTGTATTTGTGGGAGAATGTACATTGGAGGTTTGGGGAGGGGAGGGGAGGAGGAGGGAAATGTCTAGTGACAGCTGTTCATGCCATACCTTCTCAGCAACACATTTATAAAAATTAATTGATGTTTCTTGGATGATAATAAATAAATAAATAAATAAATAAATGAAATTGATAATAAATCAAAAAAGTAGAGGCTCAGGAGAACTAGAAACCAGCCTCTGGGGACACAAACCTGTGTGAGCACAAGTTGGAAAGTGTAGTTTCTCACAGAGTATTACACTGTCTTATAAAGACCTTGTAAGGTAAGTAACAAAACTATCATTAACCACGTTTTATAGATGAGCTTATTTACAGAGGCAAGGAACTAACCAGTCACAGAGCAAGTGTATCAGAGCTGGGATTGGAACCCAGGTCTCCTGAATCTATCTTGCATTCTTTTGATTACATTACACTGCATAGGCAAAATGCTTTTTTTTTTCTAATGTCACTGGATAACTGGTGTTTAGTCTGCGCAAATACTGGGTAAAACTATTATACTAACATTCCTGCAGCTCAATTTCCTCTATCAGAGAAGGTAAAAACTTGGAACAATCAGTTACTGAGTAAAATCATCATACCCAGAGGTCTAGTGAAAATTGTTCACTGACCTTAATACTCACTGTGAACTATTAATTGTTTTTAAAAAATCTAAGTAGAAAAAATAATTTTCAGTCAATCAATGAGTATTTATTTAACCTATGTACCATGTGTTAGGTGTTATGCTAGGGGTTCAGTATGCAAAAAAAAAAGTGAGGCAGTCTCTAGCCTCAAGAACTTGCATTCTACTAAAGAAGGGGATCTGAACTTCTGTGGACTCCTTTGGCAGTTTGGAGAAGTCTATGGACTTCTCAGAATCATGTTTTTAAATAATTAAAGAAAATAATAAATTCCAGTTAGAAATTAGTGAAAATAAAGATGTCATTTTTCCCATCCAAATTCACAAACATTCAGAGATCTGCAGATCCCAAGTTGAGAACCTCTGTTCTAAAAGACAGAAGCGACATGGCAAATAAGTCATCGCTAGACAACTTCTATGTGAATGTTACATGAGCAATGATCAGGTAGTAAAGAAGATTTATGCTACAAGTACAGGTTAGACCAAGTGATCATTGAGGTACCTTCAACTCTAGGAGTCTAGGTCCTAGGAAAAGCCCAATGAATTTGAACATGTTTCATAATGAATCCTAGATACCAAAGTCATGATCATTTCAGTTAACTTGATCATTCTGAGATCTCATATTCTGCCAAAGCTACAGACTATGATAAAAAGTATATAGATGCCAGGCTATCAGGAACCAATTCTTTCAAGCATCTCAATATTCTCAGCTAGAATATATATCTATATCTTCTCACTCTTTGTATCTTCTTGACTCCTTTGAACTTTATTCTCAATTCAGTTCCCTGGCTTATGGTCCTTGGATTTCTCATCCGACAACATCACTTCATATCTTCCATGCTCCCTAAGCTGATCTTCTGAGTAATGCTCTTGCTTCAGATTTGACCTCAACCTAACAAGCCATATATGTTTGATAATTCTGGGATCTTCATGCCAACCCCTAACAGTGACATCATCATATGTGTTACTGGCTTCCTTATCAAATTCAAAAATTAAAATTGGTATGTTACAGAAATCAAAAGAATTCATTCTAGGACCAATCCAAAAGCCCTTAAGAGTTAAATTCAAGCCAGTTTTTTGATGGACATCAATTTCTCTTCATCTGGGGATACATACAAAAGTGGCATCATTCACCAGTCCCACAAAATGTGTCATATCAGTTACCCAGATTTTCAATGACATCATGCTTTTTGCTGAGATTTTCATTCCATTCTTGGACAACACAAATGGGACTGTCAAATAATGTGTAATTTTAAAGCAAGAGCTTGTCTCTGAAAGAGGACTTAATAATCCTGGAAATGGAACACACAAGCAATCATTTAGCAACCACACAAACAGAAGCGTCTGATTCATGGCTTTGCTACTCAACTGTTCCAGGCAACAGATGGAACTGTAGGCCTTTATGTGGTTCTGACTCAAAATTGTTTAGTTCTTTCCCCATTCCCAATGGGAAGACTATATGCTCATCCCTGGAGTCATGTTTATCAGTTTGATTGGCAGCAGATCCCAGTAGTTCTGATTAGGGCTGAGGGAAATGTTTTTGTAAGTTTATAACATGTACAAAGCTTCTAAGTGCAAGTATTAAAACTAACTCAAATCTTTTGAAGTCAAGTTTTTACCTTTGGCAAAATAAGCCTTCGCATTTCTAAGAATAAAAGCTTTAAAATGTCAATTAATCAGTTTAGAACACTTAGAAAGGGAGAAGTAGATAGAAACTAACTTTTTCTTTTGTAACTGTTAAATGAATCTTCTCTGAGGGGATTATAACCTTTTCTCAAGAAGTACATATGTTTAAAGATCAAGGAAAAAGATGATTAGCAAAGTGATTTGGAAGTGACTCCCCCCCCCACAAAAAAAAATTCCCACTTAAGCAAAATGCTAAGGATTGCCCTAGTGTAGCTGCCATCAATTTTTCCTGGTTCTTCATCCCAGGGGCCATGCTAAAAAGGACTAATCCTTCTTCCACTTGGCAGCCTTTAAATTACTTATCCCCCCTAATGTCTTCTTCAGGCTAAACAACTCGAGTTCCCCATAGGCCATTCTCAAGTTTACTTGTTATATTATTTTCCTCCCTCTAGATATACTTCTGTTTGCTAATATCCTTCCAAAAGCATTGCACTACAACTGACCACCATTTGGAAGATGTGGTCTAAAAAGCAAAGAGTATACCTCAGTGCAGCCTAAGACTTTTTTTTTTCTGCCAGAATTGTTTGCCTGGTAGATCAAAGGGAGGATGTAGATATAGTAAACTTAGATTTCTTTGAAAATCATTTGACAATGTCTTTCATTATATTCTTGTGTACAAGCTGGAGTCATATGGTGTTACCTCACTCAAAGCGAGAACGTGAAAAGACCTTACCTTTAAAGGGCCAGGGTTCCCCAATACATCGTGGGCCATTTCTATTCATCCTGATGAATGTCTGGCCACTGGACCCAGATGGTTCTGGAGGAGAAAGTGAGGCTGGTGACCTTGCACAGCCCTCCCTCACTCAAATCAAAGTCAATTACAACTCATGTCATCACCTCCCTGATGTCACAGTCCTGTTCTAGAACGACGGACAAACACAACAACAAACGCAACAACAAGATGGCCTAGATGATAGTACAGTTAGAAAGATTTATAAACGGTTGAATAATCAGATCCCAAAAGTAGTCATCAGTGGGTCAGTGTCAATTTGAATGAAGGTCTCTATTAAGTACCCAATGGATATATCCTCGATCCTCATCAATCACTTGAATGAAGCTATAGAAGACGTACTTGTCAAATTTGCAGATATCACAAAACTTAAGACAACAGAGGCATCCATTGAATAATAGAGAGCATTACAAATGTCTTAGATGGCTAAAATTATGTATTGAAATAAGATGGAATTTTATTCCTAAAATACAAAGAGCTAAGTTTGAAATAAAAGAAAAATCTACTCCACAAATTCAGGCTTAGGGAGGCATGGCTAGACAATAGCTTCTACTTTTTTGAAATGAGGAAATTGAGGCCAAGAAAGAGTGATCTACTCTAGGTCACACACAACTAGTAACTGGAAGATCCAGGATTCAAACCTGGGTTCTCTTACTCCAAATCCAACACTATTTCCACTGGGCCATAAGCCCTTTTGGTGTGATGATTATTCTCCAGTATGTGAAACTATTCCTCCAAGACTGTGTTATCTACAAATCTGATAAACATCATCCAAGTCATTGATAAAATCATGTTGAACAACAGAGATCAGCTTCCACAACCTCATTGTGTGGCATCTGTGTTCTGATGAACAGCTACTCTTCTTCAGTTCCAGTCTAGAAAATAAAACATCTTAAAATGAGGAAAATATTACATTTAAGCACTCAAAGATTTGTCCTAATCTCAGTCTTCATATCAATACAATGGGTTGGTTTTGTTAATTTGATCAAATGATCCATTTAACAAAGAGGGAGCAGGAATCAGTCCAACTCATTATTCAGCATAATAAACCAAACAACTGAGTCAAAGGGATCAATCAATTCAGTAGCCTTGTATAAGTTTAGCTTCACTAGTCTTTGTGATGCTTTCAACTTCCAGTGTTGTTCTCCCTATGATAATTATCTGGATAACCAATATTTGATGACCAATCAAAGAAATTCCCTTAAAAGTGAATGCAAATCATTCTACAAGGCTAGATGCTTTAAGTCCCTAACTCATGAAAATCAAAACCTTTACACTTGAAAATCAAGTTTTGTTATAGAAAACGAATCCATTCTTTGGTGCCTCATTAACGTTAAGGAACCATATCTTAGGGGCAGCTAGGTGGCACAGTAGATAGAGCACCGGCCCTGGATTTAGGAGAACCTGAGTTCAAATCCGGTCTCGGACACATAACATTTACTAGCTGTGTGACCCTAGGCAAGTCACTTAACCCCATTGCCTAGCCAAGAAATAAAAAAAAAAGGAATCATATCTCAGAATTTTAAAAAGTAAGTTAGTCTTTATTTATATTCTTGAGAACATATAGCTACATATTTGCAATATGTTATGAATTCATATAGTCTTCCTTGCTGCATCAGATGCAAATGACTTTTCCAAATAATGGAAGCTCAGTGGCTGATGAATAACTGCATGACAAGTCTTTAACAGAAGTGAGAGATAATGTCTTATACTTACTTGTATTTTTTAATAACCTAGTAACAGTTCTAATATCCAACTGCTTGCTGGATATCTCCAAATGAATGTATAATAGTCTTCTTAAACTTAATATGTTCAAAAGCAAACCCATTATCTTGACCTCTAAATCCACCCCTCATCTTCCTAATTTATGTCCACGGCACCATTATTCTTCTAGTCACCTTTTCATTTCCATTCACCTCCTATAACCAATCAGTTGCCAACTCTTATTGATTCTTCTTCTTCAATATCTATTGCATCCATCCCCTTCTCTTAACTCACACCACAACCACACTGCTTTGGATTTTCATCATCTCTCCATTGGGCTCTCGGCATAGCATCCTAATTGGTCTCCCTGTCTCTAATCTTCAGGCCATCCTCCACATAGCTGCCAAATTGATGTTCCTAAAGCAGATTATGTCACTCACTTGCTCAAAATACTCTAGTGACTATGTATTGCCTCCAGAATAAAATACAAATTTGGCATTTTAAACCCTTCCCAATATTGCTCTTCCAGCTTATAAGATTGACACAAGCCTATTCTTTTCAGGCTGATTGCACATTACTCCCTCTCAGGCACTCTACACACCATCCAAACTGGTCTATTTACTGTTGTTCCATAGTCTATCTCTATGCCTTTGAATAGGTTGGTCTCCATCCCTGGAAGGTTCTGCCTCTTCACCTCTGCCTCTTGGATCCCTTAGCTGCCCTTAAGGCCCAGCTCAAATGCAACCTCATTCAAGAGGCCTTTCCTGGTTGCCTCAGTTATCCATGCCTTTCCCCTGAATTTTTTTTATTGCGCATGTATCCTCTATCTACTTATCTGTGAATATCTTATATCCCCTTCTTCTTTCTCCCTGCCTCTAGTAGAATACAAGTTCCTTGAAGATGAGAATTACATCACTTTTAAATTTATAGCCCCAATACCTAACACATGGCTTGACACACAGTAGTTATTTATTAAATGCTTGTTGATTTGTTTATTCACTGATTGATCTGAGACTCAGTCCTTAAACTGGGTGGACTCTCTACCTATCTCTAGACCATATTTATGACATGTTTATGGGAAACAAAAGAAAATATTGGAAAGATGCCTCTGATGGAGTTATAAGTAGAGATTGTTTTAAATAAAGACCTAGAAATTACTTGTTTACTTTGTGATGCCACACCAACCACTTTACTGGGATATTGAAACTTCATTTCAAATTCCACTGGCTTCTAGATTTCTAGGTAATTGTGTCAAGTTCTCACTTACACTTTCCATTAAAGATGAAGATTCAATAAATAGAAAAATCCTTTCAAAATACCTTGAGATACAAAGCTTCACTTAGAATTTAATTTTGATGTCGTAGAAGGTGTTTATGCTATCTGTCAATGCCTGAATTCTACTCCCACTTTATGATATTACTGATATTCCCACTGAGGAGGGAGGAGAAGTAGGTGGACCATTCTTAGGGTGCTGTCAGTGTTAAGCTCTCAAGAGGCAAGGGTGCCAATAAGTCACCTTTGTAAGCCCGGCTCAGTATAGCAGTTTTCACCTATTCACCTTATGGGAAGCACTGAAAGAACCAACAGATGCATTCTACTCATCACCTGGTTATCATTTCTGCATATCTAGCTGTTTCAGCTCACTGTGGATATGCAGTGTCCTGGTACTAAATATGGACTGCACTTAAAATGAAATTGTTTGACAATGATATGGGATCCAAAATAGGGCTTCTTATCCTAAAGTCCACAAACTTTAAACAGATAGATAGACAGACAGACAGATAGACAGACTCAGATGTTGTAAATGTCATTGATTTCCTTCATAATCCTATTTGTCCTTATTTTACACATTTAAAAAGCAGTCTGAGAAGTCCACGGGTTTTATCAGAATGCCAGAGAGGTCCATTCACAGAGAGAAAGACAGATAGACAGACAGACAGAGAGAGAGAGAGAGAGAGAGAGAGAGAGACTTTAAGAACTTCTAATCCAAAAAATGCTGCTTCTTCTCTTTGATAATGTTTTGAGTATCCATCCTCTTATTTTTTGTACAAACCTTATTTCATCAGTGTAGATAACCCCCTCTATCAATATGAAACAGTAACTGCTCTGCAACTTTTAATCCTGAACAGTTTTCTAGAACAGAGGTGTCAAACACCAAGCTGAACCAGATTAAAATGTAATTGGGAAACATTTAACAAATTAAGCCAAAAATATAATAGAAAATAGATAATGTTAATAGTTGATTTTCTAAGTCCATATGTACCTGCAGAGACCCTTATGTACCCTATAGTGGCCCCTATTCCTATAAGCTTAACCTCACTGGTCTAGAGTGTTGAAAGATAAAATGACTTTTTCATGGATACATCTAGTATGTATCAGAGGCAAGACCAGAACTAAAGCTAGCCCTCAGCCCATTACATTACCCCATGTTGCCTCTCTCCCTTCATTACATGAGTTTTCTTTGTTCCACCCATTCATTATCTGAAGTTTCACTGACAGAACGGTCTTATCTATGTTTCTTGAAGAGCAGAGTCCTATTTTGAGACCCTATCTGGTCTTTGTGCGATACCTTAGGTAATCTGGAGTAAGGTTAGAGAGGAGCGTGTTATCTTATGTTAAAAGCATCCCCTGACAGGATAATCATTGTTGATTTGACAGTTCACAGTTTCTGAGACGAAGTAATCCGAGGATTTGCTTAACTCTCTTGGTTTCCTCATCTATAAAATGAAGGTTTGGGATTAGATGATTCTGCATGTCCCTTCCAGCTCTTAATCTATGATCCTATAGATTAACCCCACATTCATCAACAACAAGCATTATTAAGTGCCTACTATGTTCCAGGCACTATACGCTAGATTCTGGGGATACAAATGTGAAGAATGAGACAATTCCTATCAGCAATAAGCTTATATTCAGTAATTAGCTGGAGTGGAATGAGGGAACTAATGAGTTGTGTGGGTTGTTCAAGGAGGACTAGCAACTCTGGTGTGAGTGCCGCTGAGCCCTTTTCAGGGCTACTCATTCACCTTTGGTGTATACCTTTCACCCAACTCTCTCCTGTGGCTCCAAAGAGCTGTAACATGTACGGCAGCCACACACCAGTAAAACTAACTCAACAGATGTGCTAAACCATGGTGAAGGTAACCAATAGGCCTCAAGCCCATGGATGAGTTAAAGGAACATCTGCCCCAAGCATTTGAAAACTTCCCCCCATGGAATGGACAGAAGAGAACAATTTGCTCCAATGGCCATGAAGGCAGCTAAAGCAGGTGCTATGGAGCTCTGAGAGCCTGGTCTGACATCAAAGATGCCAAGGTCATCTACTGCATCCCAGGCCATAGCCAGTAATCTTGACTTTTGTCTTAATAATGAACTTTGATAATTCTGGAAGAGAGAGTGAGGCTGATGACTTTGTTCATCACTACCTCACTTAAATCCAATTCAGGCACTACTCAAATACCACCCGAAGATATGATTGGTCCTCTTCAAAAACAAAGGATGAATAATAGCAATCTTCCCAGGATATTAAGTAACTATTCCCAGTTCCCTTAGGAAATGTTGAAAAAGCAAAAACATTCTACCAATCAGAAGTTTACTAATGTGATCAAAGCATCTGCTGCCAGATTTGTACTTGTATGGGAAAGTGGTTTGGTTGTCCTGACTAATAAAAAAGCAATAGGTCATCTGTACTGGAACATCTAAGAAATTTAGAAAAAAGTCAATATATGAGAATCATAAGGCAAAACAGAAGCAAAGAATCTTTGGTTTAAAAAAAAACATTGCCATTATGGAACACCATCCAGATCTGGAAAGAAGACAGCTTACATATGATTTAGATAAAATAGAAAAATATCATATCCAATGTGTCAAGTCCTGCCTATTTCTCTGTAAGTCGTGAAGAGCTAATGTCTTAATTTCTTTCCTTTCAATTTATAGCCATGTCTACAATGACAAAAGCTCTTATCAATAAAACAATATGTACTTCAAGACATTTACTTGGGAATGTCATAATCAGCCAATTGTATTACCTTGGGCAGAAATATCTCCAAATTATGCCCAAAGGGCTATAAAATTGTGTATACCCTTTCAAACAGCAATACCACTGCTAGGTCTATATCCCAAAAACATCCAAAAAAAAGAGTAAAGGACTTAATTTGTACAAAAATATTTATAGTAGCTCTTTTTGTGGTGGCTAACAACTGGAAATCAAAAGGATGCCCATCAATTGGGCAATGACTAAACAAGCTGTGGTATATGATTATGATGGAATATTATCATGCTATAAGAAATGACAAGCAGGATGATTTCAGAAAAACCTGGACTTACATGAACTAATGCATAGTGAAGTGAACAGAACCAGGAAAATGTTGTACACAGTAACAGCAATATTGTTTGTTGGAGAACTATGAAAGACTTAGCTATTCTCAGCAATATAATGATCCAAGACAATCCCAAACAACTTCCAGAGAAAGAACTGATATTTATTGAATACAGACTGAAGTATGCTATTTTTCACTTTCCTACATTTTTTCTTTTATTCAAGTCTTCTTATACAAAATTATTAATGTGGAAATGTTTTACATAACTGCACATGTGAAAAAATACAGACAAACTCATCACCAGAAAAAAAGTCTCCAAAATGCAGATATGATTTTGAAATATTGGCTAAGTCCGTACAAATCTGTGATGTATCTTATCAATAGACTTCAGGTAAATCTGGTAGGACAAGGACACAAACCTGTCAGCAGAGGAAAGAGGAAGAGGGAAATGGTCTGTGTGGAAGGACCAAGATCTTAAAGCTCAGTGGTGTTGGAGTGGGAAGTGATCTCCAGGGAAGTATGTCAGATAAAGTTGAAAAATAAGCAAGTAGTAAACATTGCCTGAGAGAAACCTGCTAATATTCAGGATCCTATAGATTGGCAGGGTTTACAGATGAGCTGAAACCCCATTTTAGCTTGATCACTTGTTCTAGTATAGAAAGCCAATCTGACCACACTGTGCTTGGTGCTGGGAAAAGAAAGAAAGAAAGGAAGGAAGGAAGGAAGAAAGAAAGAAAGAAAGAAAGAAAGAAAGAAAGAAAGAAAGAAAGAAAGAAAGAAAGAAGGAAAGAAAGAAGGAAAGAAAGAAGGAAAGAAGAGAGAGAGAAAGAAATGAAGAAAGAAAGAGAGAAAGAAAGAAATGAAGAAAGAAAGAGCCAGAGAAAGAAAGAGAGAAAGAGAAAAAGAAAAAGAAAAAGAGAAAGAAAGAAAGAGAGAAAGAAAGAGACAGAGAAAGACAGAAAGAAAGAGACAGAGAAAGACAGAAAGAAAGAGACAAAGAGAGAGAGAAAGAAAGAAAAAGAGAAAGAGAGAGAAAAAAAGGAAAGAAGGAAGTAAAGAAAGAAAGAAGAAAGGAAGAAAGAAAGAAAGAAAGAAAGAAAGAAAGAAAGAAAGAAAGAAAG
>NW_020948945.1:0-37584 GCF_900497805.2 Vombatus ursinus | reverse complement strand
GAAGGAAGGAAGGAAGGAAGGAAGGAAGGAAGGAAGGAAGGAAGGAAAATTGGTTGAAATACTAATGTGGAGATAGTTAAGACAGTAAGTTCCACACTTAAATTCTAGTGGATGAGACAACATAAAAGCCAAAGAGCAGAGATATTTAAATATATTAAATGCTGCAGAGAGGAAACACAGTAGCCAAGGAAGGAAAGAGATCTAAGGAAGGAGAAAGATATAAGAAGTAGCTTGGAAAAAATGTTAAATACATGAAGGATGCTGATCCCAAAGAAAAGATCTTTGGATTTAAAGATAAGGAGATAATCAGTAACCTTTGAATAAACAACTTCAGCAACTTAGTAGAGCCAGAAACCAGATTAAAAGGGGTTAGAGAAAGAGGAAGGGTGGGGAACGAATGCAGAAAACTGCCAACCTTCATAACTATTAGCAATCACCCAATTAGCCCATTTCATACAATTATTCATCAGCTAGTTGGTGCAATGGATAGTTTGGTGAACCAGACAGTCAGGAAGACCTGAAGAAAAATACAACCTCAAATATTTACAAACTGTGTGTCCCTGGGCAATTCACTTAACCTCTGTCTGTCTCAGTTTCTTCATCTATAAAATGGGGATAAAATAGCATTTGCCTCCCAAGGTTGTGAGGATCAGATGAGATAATATTTGTAAAATGCTTTGTAAACCCTAAAACACTGTATAAATTCTAACTATTATATTGTTATCATTATCATTATGAATTGTGAATTATTGAACAAACAGCCTGGTTTATATCCATAGTGGGTGCTGGTTCGGAGTCAAGAACACCTGGGTTCAAAACCCAATTCTGACACTGAGTTCAAATTTTCTTTCTAACACTAGTTAGAAACTAGACTAAGTTGACTTACTCTAGGCAAGTCATTTACTCCCATATACCTCAAATATTTGAGGCAATTCCCTATAGATTAGTTCGAATGAAATCAAAAACCCCGGGGGTACTCAAGTACTAATTTTTATTCTCTGCTTCATTCAGGTTACCCAGTCCCATAAAGAATAAAAATGATGAGGAGACCCATAACGTGTCATCTAAAACCAAAGGATAGCCAAGGAGAATGACATATACTTGGAGTTAACCGGTTGTGACATTGTGCAGAAGATGAGAGAGAGAGAGAGAGAGAGAGAGAGAGAATCTATAATTTCTACTTCACCAAGTTTTGAATACCTTTCACAACATATTTCCTTCATAATGATCATTGAGGAAATTGACTCCCTTGGGTTAATTAATATTCAAAGTTTTTACACAGCATTTAAGCATGTCCCTAGATGGCTAAATTAAGGCTAAAGCCATACAACTTTCATCTGTCAGCACTGAAAAAGTGGTTCATCAAGAAGTCCAGCCCTGCTGTCAAAGACAAGGAAACATTTTTATTCTGGCCAGTCACAACTAACACAACCATGGATAACTATTCTGCTGCTTGCCTCAGTCCAAACAAAGGAATCAAACTGGATTGCACCCAGAGAAACAGGCTGTTTTCCTTTGCAAAAGTCAGGTAAATTGTTCACCAAAACGTCAAGGTCTATGAAGGACAAATATGGCCAAAGAAGATCAGAAATGCAACCAGACATATCTGTGAGTGGAAGTCTGACTTACCTAAGCAATTCAAACTTGAAAAATCCTCAAGAGTGGTTCTGTGTAACCATGGGTAACAGTTCAGAATGGTTACTGAAACTTGCTCTTTCTCCATAATTACCAATGACCTCTCGTAGCATTCTTTGTTTTATAAATGGTTAGATTTTTACTGTTTTGGCCTTTACAATAAATTGAGGTGCTTAGTAATTCCTTTAAAAGTCAGGTGGGTCCAGGCAAGTTCAGGTGAGACTAAGCTTCAATTTACATTTTTGCCCCCTCAGGCACATATCCCACAATCAATTGCTTGGAGTGAGGGATTTTTTTTTTTACATATAAAAAGCTAAATCAAGGTGTGCTATTCAAGCCAAAAATAAATACCGAAACATTCAAAATGGCCCAATGCGATACAGCAATATGCACCAGTAAAACACTGGACTCAAAGCAAAAACTTACCACTCTACATTTCTAAATTCACCCCTTGCAGATGCTTTACCTGGGACACTGGGACATATTTTGGAAGCCTGGCCATAATCACCCTGCGTCCTGAAGGAAAGGAGCTACTTGTCCAAGTTCCCCAGGTAATCACTGATTGAGTTCTAATTTAAAGGCTCAAAGAACCACAGAATATCAGTGTTGGAGTTCACCTTGGAGGTTGCTTTGTCCTCTAGTGCTATTTGAACACTTATTTCCCCAAGTGTGTTCCGTGGAAATGTGGTGTTCCTTATGATGTGACTGGATATTTCATGAGAAAATTTTATCACTAGCCTTATTTTAACTTATAAAATATTAAATATGAAACTATAGCTCTATCAACAAATTCATAACAGAATAGTCGGGGTGGGGAGAAGAGATTGAATTCCTCCTGTTTTGCTTCAGCAGTTTCCCTTTATCCCAGAGGTATTCTCCATACTCTCAAAGAGCATTTCTGAGTTCCATCAACATATCCCAAGTACAAAAGTGTTCTATGGTTTAACAATTTTGGGAAACTTTTAGTAAAATCCTTTAGTTTGCAGAAAATCAGATATCTCAGGGCTTCTTTGATCTGTGCTATGAACCTTTTTGTGAGAGTTAAAAGCAGAAGCGTGTTGATAAATGTTTAGCAACCAACTCTCTAGGGAAAAAAGAATCTATGAATGACACACTTTTGAGTTTAATATACATTATTAATATTTTCTTCATCACTGTCTTAAATCTAAACAATCAACAAAACAGCAAATCAAGCCTTGATTTGTAGCATTTGCCCAATTTCCGAAGAGTAGATGCTCACACTGAACATTTAATAATCATCCCTCAGGAACCAGAATGTGGTAGCTCCAGCACACCCTAGATGTTAACTACCCAATGTCATTTCTTGGTCTTGCAAAAATACACCATAAGAAATTAATCCACATTATAAATGGATAATCAATCAGTCAAAACATTATGATGATATTTCATAATCTGGTCTTGCAAAACTGTATCATAAGATAGTAATCAACATTATAAATGGACAATTAATAAGCCAAAACATTACAGTGGAATTTTATAATCTGACCTTATTGTCATTGTTGTTGGGAAGTAGGGGGGGAAGTGGTTTCTTTGCTCTGCTCTTATGATTGCAACCGAATGGGGAATTCTCAGTAAGCAAATTTTCTATAAAGGCAGATCAGTAACTGCTTTGCAACTTAAACTTAACTAAATAATTGAAGTGAGAGATTAATTGTCTTGCTTGGGGTTACGTGGCTAATGTTGTTATGACCCATCAGATGACTTACATGCTGCTTTTCCTGATTCCAAGGCCAGTTCTCTGCCCTATGTCATGTTGCTTCTCACAGTCTGGCAAGACAGAATATTATTCTAAATGTAGCCAGCTCTCTGTGAGGCTTTAGAGATTGGTCTGGCTGAACATGAAGAAAAGCAAGATACTTGTTCTTGGAGGACCCCTACTTTTGGAATATGACATTACCAGATATTTCCTGCCTCTCATTTTCTCCTCCAGCTGGGCAGGACCTACTTTCTCTGTCTCTATGGAGAAATTTCTATACCCTAACACCTTAGCTTAGGAGTTCCCATAACTTAGCTGCTCCAGCGGTGAGAGTAGCACCAAGCTTTATGGCATTATGTCGTGTCTTCTCAAACTGTAAATGAAATTATGCTGGAACTGCTTATGCATCAGTATCTTCCTCCATTTCTGCGCCAGGTTCAGTTCAACCCTCCCAGTGGACAGGAACTCTGTCTAGCTTTCTACACTTCCCCACATAATAATAATAATCATATAATAATATTATAAGTTAATTAATAAATAAAATATAAGTTGTAAAAGTATATAAACTTATTAATATTATAATAATATAATACAATTATTATTGTATAATTATTTTAAACTTTTAAATAGTACTTTAAGGTTCACAAAGTGTTTTACATGTATTATTTCATCTGATCCTTACAAAAATTCTATAGGAAGGTGCTATTATTATCCCCACTTTACAGATGACTTATCCAGGATCACATAGCTAATAAGTGTCTAATGCAAAATTTGAACTCAAGACTTTCTTAATCCAAATCCAACGCTCTATCCCACTCTGCCATCTTGCTTCCTCTCACTGATAGCTTCTTCTGCAAGTCAGGGAGACTATTTCTTTAGGGAGCCAAAAATTCCTGTTCAGGCCAGCAGAGCTTCATCTACCAGCATGCATTTCTCTTTGGAAGAGAAAGATACCTAAAACATTGGTAGGGGAAGCGTTGTGTAGGGCATTCCTATGTTGGTCAAAGTTCCTGTTATTTATAGAAAATCAATTTAATAATAAAGTTCCTGTTATTTATAGAAAATCAATTTAACAATGTTCCATCTAATCCTTTTTTTTTTTTTAAGTTGTGAGTAAACAATCACATTTCATTAGTGATAAACTATGAGGTTCTTTGGGCTCTGCAGTCTGGCTTCCAGGTTTGAGAGAAAAGATGGGTAATGCCAACACCACTTTAGGTTGCTCAAGGAAAAGGCTCTGGGAAGAAGCTGACATGACAGGACTTAGCAGCCTCCATCATGTTCCCATTGCCCAGCTTGCTGAACTAGACACCTCAAGGAACTTCTCCTTGGGTGAGATCTGTCAACTGAGCTGAATTACTTCACTCCCAATGGGAAAGCTCCTTCATTTGGTTATATCTGGTATGTATTATCCTATGAATACTTCCTCTAATTTCTGTTTCACTATTGACTTGGATAAAGGGGTTTCTTTGCTAAAAAAAAAAAAAACACATAAAATAAAAAAGCATAAAGGATATACATAGGTAAACAGAAATAAGGTAGTGTTATCATCAAATACAATTTACAAAAACGTTAATTTTCATTTATTGATCAGTATAATCATTAGTGCGCTATGCAATACTTAGACACTAACAGATTTGTGACTTAATTGATGTGGAAGCTCCTTCTACCAATGCAGATCACCACCAACTCATATCCTCTATGCTATCCATGTGCCCCTATAAATTTTTCATAAGTAGTTCACCTAATGTGCCAAGGATCTTCCTCCAATTCCCCTAATATTAGATAGAAAGTGATGAAGAACCCTGCTGTCCATAAGTTATTCTACACTCTGACCACCAGACAAGCCTGGTTTCCTTTCCCGTCACATACCTCAGCTTATATCTTGTACTCTACAGGTATACTTTATTTTATTACACTTCACAGATATTGTGTTTTTCATAAATTAAAGGTTTGTGGCAACCTTGCATTGAACAAGTTTATTGGTGCCATTTTCCAACAGCATGTGTTCACATCATGTGTCTGTGTCATATTCTGGTAACTCGCACAATATTTCAAACTTTTTCATAATTATTGTATCTGTTGTGGTGATGGGTGATCAGTGATCTTTGGTGTTACTATTGTAATTGTTTTGGGGCACCACGAACCACACCCACATAAGACAGCAAAGTTAATCAATACATCTTGTGTATATTCTGACTGCTCCACTGACCAGTCAGTCATTCCCCGATCTCTCTCCCTCTCCTTGGGCCTCCCTATTCCCTGAAACACAATATTGAAATTAGGCCAATTACTATTCCCTGAAACACAATATTGAAATCAGGCCAATTAATAACCCTACAATGGCCTCTAAGTGTCAAGTGAAAAGACAAGTCAATTGATGTACAAACTTCATTGCCGTCTTATTTTAAGAAATTGCCAAAGCCACCCCAATCCTCAGCAATCACCACCCCGATCAGTCAGCAGCCGTTAAAATTGAGGCAAGACCCTCCTCTAGCAAAAAAAAAAAAAAAAAAAGATTATGACTCACTGAAGGCTCAGATAATGAATAGCATTTTTTTAGCAATAAAGTATTTTTTAATTAAAGTACGTACATTTTTTAGACATAAGACTAGTGCACATTTAATAGACTACAGTACAGTGTAAAAATAACTTTTATATGCACTAGGAAGCCAAAAAATTCATGTGATTTGCTGTATTGCAACGTTCACTTTGTTGTACTGAAACTGCGACATCTCTGAGGTATGCCTGTACTTCTCTTGTGCAATTCTTGTTTAGTAACGCATTGTGTGGCTCACTTATGTCCCCCATCTGCCTGCCCGTTGCCCTTTGGGCGACCTTTAACTTCAATTCTTCAGAGAATGCTACAAGGTAATTAGGTATAAATGATAAATATATTATTGATATCATATTTAGAGCTGGAAAGGACTTAAGGGATTAAATGAGATAATATTTATAAAGCACTTAGTACAGTGCCCGGTGCATTGTAGGCACTTAATAATGCTGGTTCCCTTCCCCTCCTTCCTCTCCTATCTAGTTCAGCCCTCTCATTTTTCAGAAGAGAAAACAGATCCCAAGAGCAGAAATGACTTGCCCTAGGTCGAATAAGCATAAGTAAGCAGAGCTGGTATTCCAGGACAGGTCCTCTGACTCCAGACCCTTGTGATTAAGGTTTCTAATACACTTTTTTGTTTTTCTGTTTTTTAATTATATTTTTCACTTGAGTATTTCTCTATCATCTCCATTATCCACAGACAGCATCTTGATGTTGACAGTTTCCTCTGACACCAAGTTCAGGCTCAGTTTCATCTTCCTTACAACACATGGACACGCCCTCCTTAAAAGACAGAGATCCTAGAGCTAATTCCACACTGAGCCTATTTCTACAAGGAAAGAAAAAAAAATCCTTTGAGTTTGTAATGTGGGAAAAGGAGGGGAAAATTTGGTTCCCCACTGCCCTTCACAGTTGATTTAGCAATAGGATATAATCCTAGACAAAAAAGGTATTAATGTTTTAACAAGGTGTTAACAGCTTATTATCTCTTTATGAAGCATAAAGACCCGAATCAGAAAGGATCAATGTCCCTGGATGAAGAATAATTGGAAATGTGCCAGGGTGATTCTTTTTAAAAAATCAGCCCGATCAATTTCAATGTTAAAAGCAAGAACCAGCAGCTGGGGAAGAGTTCATCTCTTAACTTCTTGGCAGGAAGAAAAGAGAGGATTTTTCTCCTCCCTCACATAAGCCAATCTAAAAGTAGACTCCATCTAGCAGTTGGAGAGTCAGTTTGAGAGAGTTTAAAGTTTAGTTGAGGGAAAGGAAACACTCTCTCCATATAATCCTGTATATGGAGAAGCAGTCATCCAAGGGAGAAATTATCTTCTAAGATTCGGACCTCTGGCAACAGAGAAGATAACCTGGATATGAATACATAAGAGAGCTAGCCGTGGCAATCAATGGAGTTTTTGAGGTTCTGAAGTACCACAGTTGTGAGTCACCTTAGCTGTGAGTCCTAAGTATCAGAGTTGTGAGTTCCATACCTGTGTGCTTCACTACTATTGTATTCTAAATTTGTGCTCACTCTTCCCACAGATGCTATATGTATTTGTGGGATACTGTGACCCAAAATTATGGAGAGAATATTTTGTAATTACTGTTCTTCATATGCCATTTTAGTTTACCTGTACTAATTCTGTCTACAAACTGGCTCTTAGGGGGAAGAACACTGGTGGGGGCTTCTGAGCTACAGTTGTAGGAGCTTAGATGCACAGGATGCTTTTGAATCTGAGAAAGCAGTTGCCCTCTGGGGGACCCAATTCATCAGTGCTAGTTTGAGTTGGGCAAATATGCCAGAGGGAGTTCTACAAGTTCTGCAAGATATCATTATATGGAAGGGAAAAGGAAGGGAATTAAGCATTTATATATTGCTTACTAGATAGATAATATATAACACAGCCAAGCACTGTGCTAAGCACCTTACAAATATTATATCATTTGATCCTCACAACAACCCTACGAGATAGGTCCTGTTATTTCCATTTTACAGCTGAGTAAACAGAGGTTACATGACTTGCCCAGGATCACAGAACTAGTAAATATCTGAGGCCAGGCTTGAGTTGAGGTCCTCCCAACTGTAGGGTCAGTCTCTATCTATCTACTACACCACTTAGCTAATCTAAAATGTATTTTAACCCTGAGATGATGAGGATACCTAAAAATTAGTACAGCATGCCTCTGATCAAAAATTTTTCTTTCTAGCTTGTTCTTTAACATCCTCATTATGCAAAAACTTGGTTTCTATAGACTTAAGGAAGTTAACTTTTTTTTTTTGCATTTCACCTTTGCTTTTTCTATAGTTTCTCTGGGAAGATTTTTGTGAATGGTGTTTTTTGTCTTTTTTTAACATAGAATTGTCAAGCTTTTACTTCCATGGACTTATTTGTGATTTTCCCCTGATATTCATCAATTCAGGGAGAATCTCCTCAGCAAGATGGTATCAATTAACAATGGGGAACATTCAAACAACTTGATATTTTGGTTCACACGGCTGTCTCAGAGTTTTGATGCTTATCTGAACTTAACCCAAATTACTTTTTCCTCTCCAAAATTGGGCAGACTATCATGAATAGCCAAATTTTCTCAGATTTCCTGTGGGACATTCCTGAGTCTCCAAAGGTCGAAGGCAATGTTACAGGAGTTTCTTTCGCTATACTTTGGTTTTCTACTTGATATAGCATCTGAAACTCCAAAACAAAAACCAAAAAAATCCAAGGGAAAAACTCCAGAATCAAACACCGCTTAGCTGTTTGCTTATCTTTCTCAACTGCAAAAATAATCCTAAACTAAGGCAAAAGGAGATGTGCACCCCGATTTCTTTTCATTCTCCAGTGCTTCCAAGTAAAGCTTACACCATTGGAGGAAGTGAGGCAATAATCTATGCTACAACAAATGACTCTGCTCTTGTTAAGCTTTTGTAGAGGAGAATCCAAGGAACATCAAATGAAACTTAAAGATGCCTGTTTCTTCTTCAAAGGAGGCACCAAGAAATATAAGTGGGTTTAAAGAATAGAAATTAGTTAGAAGAAAAATCAATCATTTAAGTTTATCTTAATGCTGGACTCAAGTAAACACAGTAAGTTTCATCTTCCCTTTGGACAATACCACCAGGAAAAAAAGTCATTCTTAGCTTTGGTAAGCTCAGCCGATACTTCCCAAGTCAAGGAAAACCCCTTATTTAAGAAGCAATCTTCTCTCTCACCTCTATACAAAGATGAATTGTTTCCTGAGTGCGAGGGATTTTTTTTCTGAAGAAATCTCTTTCTGCCTAAACTGTCATAGATTTGGATGGAAAAATTAACATTTCCCTAATGTCACCTGCTGTCATTTTTTCTAAAGCTCCTTCCTACAATGAGCAAGTTAATACAGCAATTTAATGTGTATAAATATTATCAAAAACAAAAACAAAAAAACCCTGAATGTGAGTGTTAGCAACAACCTAATAGACATTTCCTGGTTCCACATCCAGGTGACCAGACTATTTGGAGACTTTATATTTCTCAGCGGACTGGTCCCAACTGCAGAATCAAGACATGAGCTTTTTTTAATTTTTTTATGTTAAGAATAAAATGCACTGACCTCTGGACAGGTCTTCCAAGGAGACATAGCAGGTGCAGAACCTGAATATTTCTTAAAGAAAGAAAATAAAAGTAATTTGCTTATAACTCCTATAATTAATCCTGAATTCTATGAGATAGGGGTGAAAGAAAGGATAATGATATCCTAAGGCAGGGTTTGGGATAAATTTGAGCCAACTTTTCAGATAGGATACAAGCTGAAAAGCTTGGCCAGGTCCTGTGCTATCCATGAAAACATGTTAATAAAAGTACACCTGAGATTGTAGATGAATGAGTCAATCTGAAAGGATTTATTAAGTACCTACTATTTTCAAGGTACTCTGATAGGCATTGGGGTAAAAAGACAAAAATGAAACAGATCCTGAGGTCAACTGGTTTATGTTCTACTAAGAGGGCAGTCCTGCCAAACACAGCTATAGGCATAAACTCAAGAAGTCTTACACTGTTCCTTCCTTCTTCTCTTCCTCCTCTCTTCTTCTCTCCCTACTTAAATTCCACATTTCTTTAAAAGATATAGCTCAAGACCTACCTACTCAGTAAGTCTTCTGATACCAATTCCTATAGCAATCTTTTTTTGTAAGTTTCTTGAGGGCAGAATCTATGTCTTATTCAGTTACATATCTCCCTTCAGCACCTTTCAGCATTGTCTTATGTAAATTTAGCTTTCAAGGAGGGTTTCTTAGATTTAAATGAATAAAGTAGTTGGCTGAATTCCTTCAGCCTTTATATATACCTGTCCACACCAAATTATTGGTGTGGTAGAACTAAAAGGAACCTCACAGATCATATAATTCAAACCTTTTGTTTCACAAATTTACAAAGCTAACAAATTTGTTCATGGTTTCCCCTTCCCCAAATCACTTTATTTTCCTTTATGCATATTTTATATTTACTTTTCTCTTTACTCCCTTCCCCAAGTAGAATGTTTGCAAGCTGAGGGCATGAATAGCTTATTACTTACAGTTAGCACTTAATAGATTCTTGTTGAATTGAATAAGGAAACTGAGATTCAGATTAAGGAAATTATTTAGGAGAGCTAAAAGGAACTTCAAAAGCTATATAATCTGAATACGTCCCATTTGAGAAATAAGGAAACTAATGCCCATGAAAGTTAAGTGATTTGCCCAAGATCACACATGTATTAAACATGAAAGAAGGAGTTCAAACCTAAATCCTCCAAAAACAGCCAGAACACTTTCCATTGAACAACCCTGTCCAAGGTAGATCTGTCTTGGTTGCATATCATCTTGATTTGTTCTCCAGTTGTTCCATGTGTAGCAGTTCTATTCATACCCAGGTATATTATCTGACAGGTAGACAGCTTTGCCAATTCATCACCAGAACTGATGATCACAGAATTCATGGATGATGCCATCTATGTGGTCCAGTTTTCACTTGGACCTTCAATTTGCAATGTTTTTAAAATGGATTGGATACAAGACTATGACTTTGCCAAAAAAAAGCTTGAAGATATTGAAAGATTTGGTTACCAAGAAGAAATAAACCAGCTCTTAATTCCAACCCTAGTAATGTTTTGGGGATAGTAGGATCAAAGCTTTAATGATAACTTTTGAACCAAAAATTTCATTCTAATCTCCAATATTAGGTGATATTTTTTACCCTAACATACACTTAGCTGCCTTTGAGCTAAAATGAAGCTATACCACTAAAAATTGCCCCTTTCTATGACCCCCTTACTATATTCTCCAGCCTCTTCTGACCCATTTATCTTCTTGGGAGTCTATGAATCATGAATAATGGAGCTTGTCTGGGAAATGCTTGGTTTGATTAAAAGTTTCTCCCCTTATATCTTTTATTGTGTATTCCTGGTGGTCGGTGTGTCAGAATGATTCTTGTTCTGCTCACTTCAACAGTTGTAGCCCCTACAGAATTACTAGCTCATTCTCTCCACCTTCCTATGCCAATTTTATTATCCTCAATTGTTCTTTCTTAGAATTAGGCCTCCTGTTTTTGCCTTCAGAGAGACCAATATTTCCCCATTTATCCCTCTGACTCTCTCAAGAAGCTTGTGGGAGTGTTATTAATTTAACTCTGACTATGTGAGCATTATGTCAGTCATTGTCTTTCCTTTATCTGATCCTGAATCAGTCTCTTTTCCCAGAGCCTCTTAAAATCTAAATGCTGTGGTTTATTTTTAGTGGTAGTTTATTTTATTTCGTGGGCTTTCTGTTTGATTCTCTGGTCTTTTTCCCAATAGTAAGGATTATTAGCATTTAATTTATTTTCCAGAGAGCAAAACAGGCATAGCCTTCAGTTCACAGAACTAAAGCCTTATTCACAGAACTAGTTGGCAATTGTCTTAGCTACTGTAGAAGGGAGCCCATAAAGCCTCAGTGAATTCTAGAAATCAGTGGGGCAGGGCCAAGAGCCACAGCAGTTTTTGGCCTACTTCTGTTGCATGGAAGTGTAAAGACAACAGAGCAAAACAAGCCTATAAAACTCCATGAATACAGGGAATATGATAGGACTATGTGCAAGTCCTTTCACAGGCAGCAGGTAAATTTGGTATCCATATTTTCCTAAACAGAAATTAGTCTCCATGGTCTGACAAAGAGTATTCCTTTTGTAAAGCTTATCTTGGATACTACAAGTGGGGATAAAGAGGCAGAGAGAAGAGATGCAAAGAGAGGGATAGGGTTCCAAAAAAATGAGAAGATAACAAAATGAAATCAGAATTCAGAAACAAGTAATACAGCTTTGAAAGTTACGTATTTAATTTATTATACACTTTAAAAAACTTAAACTCTGTATCTGTAGAGATTCAAAGTTTTATGTATAATCCCCTTCTTTTATTCTACAATGTATGTGGAAATAGTCGTTTTATTTGGTGTTTGTTATGTTAAGAATAAAAATAAGTTTTTTTAAAAATATAGGTCTTATGGGAAAAGTATAGATGATGGAGGAAAGGAAGCCATAAACTTATATACAAAGATAGAGAAAACAGATTTTCATTGGGGTTCAAGTTTTCACCAAAGCTTCATGGGGTAAGCAAGGAAAGATCATGGGATCATAGAATTTAGAGCAAGAAGGAATCTTGGAGATCAACCAGTTGAATCTCCTCATTTTACAGATAAGGAAAATGAAACTCAGAAAGGACAAATGAACATGCCAAAGGTCATTCTATTCAATTTAGCAAATATTTCTTAAGTATCTACTATGTGTAAAACTGGGTGTAACAGTAGTCTACCATAAAGCTATAGTATAGCAGTATAATATCATACATAGGTTAGTAGGAGAGGTAAGACCTGAACTCATCTCCTGTGACTGACACAGTGCAATAAATGCTGGATTTGGAGGAAACAGGTTGGAATTCCAAGGCTCTGCTACTTACTAGGTATGTGATCTCCAGCAAAGTCTCTCTCTACCTGTTTGGGTCTCAGTTACCTCATACATATATAAAATAGGGGGTTGGATTAGATCATTGGTGTCCTCAAGCCCTTCGTACAAATATCCTGAGCACCACAGCACCTATGATTTGCATCTCAAGCAAAGACAAGGCTGAATTTTGCCAAAAATATGCATGTCTTGTGACAAAACAATCATGCCTTCAGATAAACACAGACTAAAACAGAAAAAGACTGTGGAGGTGCCCTTACCAAAGACTGAATGAGGTCTTCATTGCAACACCAGCAGCAGTCTATTGGCCTAGCCACACTCTCCTTCCCCAAAGGATAAACTCAATTTCAAATGTTTGATTGTTTGTTGTTCTTCCTGAATTTCATTGTTCTAGTTCCCACCACACCTTCTTCCCCAAAAAGCTCAACAATTAAATCCTTTGAGCAGAAAACGTTTCCTGAAACACCCACAAAAGATCCATGGGATCTTTAGTTAAAGAGCTCTTGCCTGTATTTAAGGGTCACAAAAAAATCACAATACAAAAAGATTGACAGACTGAAAAACTTCAGGGAATTTTCCATTGATACAAAACTAGAAACTAACAGAGATATGACTGCTCCAGGAATTTCAAGAATGTTTCATGAGTCTGAATTAATTACAGAGATAAAATCTTGATTTCTGTGATAAGCAACATGGGGCCCAAGCTAACATTTTGCTTCCATTTCTAATGAACTCCAGGTTGGCTAACTATTATTGTCCGGTGCCTCATGGTTCGGAGACTATATATTGGACTCTCAAGGAAGGGTGTTCCATTTTTAGCAACATTCTTTTTCTTGCTTTAATTTACATCATTACCTATTCATGCCACACCAGTTACGCTCTAACAATTCCTGCTTCTCCCATAGCAGGTCTCTTTCCCCTCATGACTCACCTTCCTCTGCCAGGTACATTTTTGACATTCCCTTTCTGGGCTATGGTGACTAAGGTAGAACTGTCAAGATCCAGATTCCAGTTCAGTTTTCCCTCTAAGCAATGCAGAAACACATTTTAGCATTAACCAATTGCTTCATTTTTTTAGTCATAAGTTTTAATTTAAAAAAAAATTCTAATCTAGTGGTTTCTTTGGTTATTCCATAAATTTAATAAATTTAATCTCATTCACCCTAAACTACCATGTTGCTACTCTTTAAGGAAAAAAAAAAAACCTTAACATTCTTTTCCTGAAACCCTCCCCCCAAACCCTGTCTTAGATCCTCTGTTTGACCTATATTTCTTCCCTCCACTTTTTTTTTTTTTTTGGCAAGCCAATCAGGGTTGAGTGACTTGCCCAGAGTCACACAGCTAGTAAGTATCATGGGTCTGAGGCCAGGTTTGAACCCAGGTCCTTCTGACTCCAGGGCTGGTGTTTTATCCACTGTGCCATGTAGCTGTCCCTTGGCCTATATTTCTTGTAAATTATGTTAACTTAGTTTTGGGAAGGAAGTCAGGAAGGAAGGAAGTCAGGAAGGAAGGAAGGCAAGAAGGAAGGAAGGAAGGAAGGAAGGAAGGAAGGAAGGAAGGAAGGAAGGAAGGAAGGAAGGAAGGAAGGAAGGAAGGGAGGAAACATCTTCCTGGACAGAAACAAAAGCACCAAACTAGAGGTCATTTATGGAGGACATCAAAGAATCATCATTGCACAGTGATGAAAGGATAGAAGGTTAGAGCCAGATGGGACATTAGAGCACAGAATATTAGAAAATAGCTTATTTCAGTTGAAAGGAGCCTTAGCAGTCATCTTAGCAGTCCAGAAGTGTCAAATGCACCACCCACAACACTTTCAGGTGCTGCCGGACCAGAGTAAAACGTAGGTCCTATTCCTATCTGATTTCAATGTGTTGAGATATATATATAGATAGATAGATAGATATGTATATATAGATATATATACACACATATATACATATATATACTATGTGTATGTGTTGATAATTATATATATATATATATATATATATATAAATATATAAACATGTGTAGTTTTCTATGCCAATAAGTGACCTACAGGGACTCTTCTTTGTGGTTAGGGGTCCCATTTCTATTAGAGTTTGATGCCACTGATGTAGTGTAACACTCTCATTTTATAGATGAGGAAACTGAGGCCCAGCAAGGGAAATAGCTTAACAGACAGCAACAAAACTAAGATACAGGTATATATCTCCTGATTCTCAGGGTGATGTTCTCTTCACCACATCACTAGACTCCATCAAGGTGCCGGGGGTTGCTATTTAAAATTCTTTATATTCTGGGTTCTTGGGAGTTTGGGATTTGGGTTTGGATTTGGGGTTTTTGTTGTTGTTGTTGCTTTGGTGCATTTTTAACTACTTATTTCACTGATATTAACTGTAAATAAACTATCCTGACTAAAGTATAAATCCTTTATCTTTCTCAGTTTATTTATGCCTTTCAGACTTCAAAGATTATTAAGACCCAATTGATTTTTAATTTCATTGGTCTGGTTCCTCTTTCAACATGACAAACTTTCATTAGATAAATAACATCAATACTCTGGTATTTGTCAGAGCTGGTATTTAATCTGACTCAAAGTGAAGTGGAGAACTGAAGCAATTATGGGTGAATCATGGTGCAGTGAAAAGAGCCCTGGATTTGAAATTAGAAGAATTAGGTTTGATTCGTGATTCTTCCATTTGCTAGCATGGTATTCTTGGGTTCATCACTTCATCTCTATGTGACTCAATTTCTTCATCTCAAAAAAATGGAGAAAATAATAATTGTGCTACCTAATTCATGAGATTATTGTGAGGAAAGTACCTTGTTACCTGCAAAGCACAATATAAATGTGTTTATTTTAGACATGGTAGTTTTGGGATAAATGATCTGGATAATTGTCTCAAGTTTCTATTTCAACTTGCATGTAAAAAGGTGTGAAAAATGGGAAATGCAGGTGGCACGGGCAAAGGAAAAACCTAAAAGAATGATGAGATTATAGTTGAAAAAATAAGACCGTTTTGCATATGATCTACTATTTAAGGAATTCACGTCTATTAAATGTAGAGATAATTTTGGAGGGTTTTTTTCTCATTTTGTTTCTGCTATAAATCTAAGTTATTTTGCCTGCTTATGTATTTTATAAGGGAAAATATTAGAACAATAGTTCTGCCACTAACTGTGTGACTGGTCAAGTCATTACTTTCTCTAAGTTTTCTCAGTTGTACGTATTGAGAATAATAAGGTTTTCTTGCTGTCAAACATAAAAAGTAAGAAATACACACCAGGGAGGTAGAGGACCACAGTCCTACTACCTTCATTTAGCTTTTGCATTAGGCCTAATAATCGAAGAAGGACTTAGAAATAAAACTTAACTCAGCCTCTCCCTCAAAACAGTTCCTATAGGTTTGGGTTAGGATGGAGGAAGTCCTCAAAATGGCTTTTGTAAACACAGGGTTATATCAGGAGTTAAAAGAAAATTTCTAAGCCCAAGTCAGATAGAATTATCACCAGGCAAAAGGTAATAAGAAGAACAGAGTTAATCTTAGCCAGGGCATTCTGTTAGATATTTTACTATCACTCTGACTAATTGTGATAGTCTAGATTATGAACTAAAAGAGTTCAGTGTTGCTGTTTTTTTCCAGAAAAAAAACTTTCTAACCACTATACTCATTCATTCATACAATAAAAAAATTTTAAGCACCTACTGTGTGCCAGGTACTGTGCTAAGCACTGGGAATACAAAAATAGGCAAAAGATAGTCCTTGCCCTCAAGGAACTTACACTCTAATGGGGGAGACGGCATGCAAACAAATATATACAAAGTAAATTATATACAGGATTAATAGGGAATAAATAAAAAGAGGAAAAGCATTGGAATTAATAGAGATTAGGGAAAGCTTCCTGTAGAAAGTGGGATTTTAGTTGGGACTTGAAGGAAGACTGATGGAGGGTACTGTTTGCAGAACAGCCAGGAGGCCATGTCACTGGATCTAAGAATATATGTTGGGGAATAAGGTGTAAGAGGACTGAAGAGGTAGAAGGGAACTCAGTTATGAACGGCTTTGAATTTAAACAGAGTATTTTGTATCACTCCTAGAGACAATAGAAAGCCACTGGAGTTTATTAATTGGACAGAGTGGGGGAGGGGTGTAACATGATCAGATCTGCATTTTGGAAAAATCGCTTTAGTGGTTGAATGGAGGATGGATTGGAATGGGGAGAGACTTGAGGCAAGTAGACCCACCAGGCTATTGCAGTAATCTAGGTGTGAGGAGATGAAGGCCTGTGGTAGAGTGATGGCTCTTAGTAGATAGGACCAGTGAGTAGCAAGTGCTTGGCCCAGTAATAAGGGTAGCAGAAAGTAGCTCATCAGCCACATACCAACTGAGATGCACAACAGGAAAAACCTAACATAGACATCATGCCTAGCAGAGATAGCACAATGGAAAGCAAAGATAAGGTACCCAGTGGAAAGCAACCAAAAATAGTGTCATTATATCACTAAAGGCAGTGGTAGCATTCTAGCATCAAAGGTATGAGTTGACCTAGCCATTTGTGTCCCTATATGTAATGCCCTATACATATGTGTCCTAGCTAAACAGGTTCCTCACATGTGTATGCTTCATAATTGCACACTGGACACATAGGTCCTTTGAGAATACATTTTAAGGCGTATTTCCCAGACATGGGTTCTATATGAACATGCTCTTACCACTAGGAAAGCAGAAACCTGTGGGAAAATGTGCCTTGTGTACATAGAGTGATCTCTTCGTGCCACTTTATTTGGGATACTGCTCAATTAAATGTCTTTATTACAGACCGTGTTCTCTAAATGATTAGTAAAAGGAAACCTATCAATAGGAGCTTGTGAACTATGAGCTATGAACTATGGTTGAGGGTAACCAACAGACCTGAAACCTATCAGTGAATTAGCAAGATGTCTACCTCAAGCATGTGAAGACTTCCCCCCATGAAATGGGCAGATGAGAACAGTTTCTTCCAATGGCCATGAAGGCAGCTAAAGCAGGTGCTGTGGAGTGCTTAGTCAAACATCAAAAATGCCAAGGCCATCCACTGCATCCTGGGTCATCACCAATAATCTTGACTTTTGTCTCCTCTGAACTTCAATGACACTGGAAGACAGAGTGAGGCTAACAATTTTGTTCAATTCTGCCTTACTTAAATCCAATTCACCCACTAGTCTAGACATCATCTGTGATGCCACCAGTCCTCTTTGAAAATGAAGGGCAACCAACAAGTAAGAGCCATAAAGTGCTTCTAATCTAGGATAACTTTTCTGGAAGCCCGTGTATGAAAGGGTCCTCTGAATAAAAAGAAGGTAGAATATATGGATCCTTTTCAAGCTCTCAAATCACGTGAGCGAATGATGCTAAGGCTAAACTCTGATCAATGCCTGGAGTGCTTATGTATGAGATAGAATATATTAATGATTCTGAGATTTCATTTTATATATATACACATAAATACACTTTTCCTAATTACTTTTAAACAAGTTGTTGTAGATCATTCTTGTGGCTAGGATAGCTCAAAGAATTCTTAGCATTCTGAACCTTCTGAGACAAAAATGACCCTTTTCCTACTATTCTGATCAAATTAGGTGTATTTCATTGATCTACCCAATCTTGTTATCAAGAGTATGCAGAATACATCCATCTATTCATCCATCCATTCAGTCAGTTGGTCAAGGTACATTCATTAAAAACACAGTCACAAGGTGACCTATTAAAATAGGAAATATTTTTAAAGCTTTATTTAACCACCAACATCATATATCGCTTTCAACAAGAACTCAGTCAGTGAGGCAAGGAAATAAGTATTGTCCCCTGAGCATTTTCAATTAATTACCAACAACTCTAAAGAAATGAATTAATCAATTCCTTGACAACTCCTTTGGGGAGTGTAATATAGATGGTGATTATTATCTCTCTTTCTCAGGGCAAACAAATAAGGAGTGAGAAGTAATTTACCTCAAGCCACTAAAGCATGTGAATGTTGCTGCTGAAATTCAGAATTCCTATCTGCAGCTTTCAGCGCTGAATGTGACCTCTAAGTAATATTTCATTACTTGTCATAGTAAGCACCAGACGTTGAGTTGTGGCCTACCAATTCTAAAGGAGCTAATTACATTACCCAGTTTGAGAATTACTCATATGAATGTCATTTGAAATTCTATGCTCCATGAAAAAAAATTTGTAAGTGGCACACTCTCTTGTCCTCTGTGTCCCAGAAATGTTCTCATCATGCCCACAAGTATTCTCTCCTTTCATAATTCTTCCAAATACTTCAAAGGCTGCTTCAATAGTAGTAGTATGATTATTAAGGTAAGGAAATTAGCATTTATTAAGTACTTACTATGTGCCAGGGACTGTTCTAAGAGCTTTACACATATTATTTCATTTGATCCTCACAATGGTCCTGGGAAGTGGGAAGTAGTTATTATTATCCCCATTTTATAGTTGAGTTATATTATCTCCATTTATAGTTTGCAAGGCAAACAGAGGTTTAGTGATTTGTGAGGTCACATAGCTAATAAGTGTCCGAGGTCAGATTTAAAGTCAGGTCTTCCTGACTCTGGGCCCAGAATTCTATCCACTGAGCCACCTAACTACTTCTACTATATTAACATAATACTTTTGTTAAAATTGTTTGATATCTAAGATATATAGTCAACTAATAGAAATGTATGAGAACAAAAGTATTCCACAATGGTTAGTTGTTGATCTTCATGCTCAAAGAGGACCAAAATGACATCTCACTATGTCAGGGTCAAGATACAGTGTCTCTGACTATGATTGATCAGACCAGTATGAGCTCAGAAGGCTCTACTGCAGGTTGGGCACAAATAGTCCATATGAACACTTGGAATGGAGATGTCTAAATTTGTGCATCTCATGTTTCTTTTGGGCTACTGCAATTCTGCTTTGCTCATAGAGCACAACACCTTCTTTGATGAAGGCATGCCATGCTGGGTGGTCCTGTGTGAGTGCCCCCCATGTCTCATGGATGATTCCAAAGTTCTTCAGAGAGACCCTGAGAGCATCCTTGTATTGCTTCTTCTGACCTCTATGCGAGTGTTTGCTTTGTGTGAGTTCTTCCTAAAATAGGCAAACACACGTTTGGCATTCAAACAATATGGCCAGTCCATTAGAGTTGCATTCTCTGCAGTAGAGTTTGAATTCTTGGCAGTTCAACTCAAGAAAGGAACTCAGTTTCTGGTACCTTATCTTGCCAAGTGATCTTCAGAATCTTCCTAAGACAATTCAAAAGGAAATGATTCAGTTTTCTGGCATGATGCTGGTAAACTGTTCAGATTTCATAGATATACAACAATGAGGTCAGCACAACAGTTCTGCAGACCATCGGTTTGGTAGGCAATCAAATGCCTCTGCTCTCCTTCACTTTCCTTTGGAGCCTCCCCGATTCTGAGCTAGCTCTGGCAATGCATGCATCAACCTCATCATGTATGTGTACATCCCTAGAAAGCATATTACCAAGGTAAAAGGACTTATCCACAGCATTCAAAATTTCTCCTTTTGCTATAACTGATGATACAGTGGATATGGATGATACAGTGCTGCCTGGTGCAGAACCTCTGCTTTCTTGGTGTTGATTGTCAGGCCAAAATTACCACAAGTGGCAGAGAATGAATCTATACTCTATTGCATCTGTGAACAAAAAGTTGCACACCAGCTCTCTCTCCACTTTTGCCTTGGCCCACCTTCAAGATAAATAACTTATCACTACAATAGTTGACCTTGATGCTGTTTTCATCCTCATTAAAGATGTCAGACAACATCACTGAAAACATCATGTTAAAAAGCATGGGAGCAAGCACACAGCCTCGTTTGACCCTATTAGTGACTGGGAAAGTACAAGAGCATCGTCCATTTTCCAGAACCCATGCAAGCATGCCATCATGAAAGTAGTATACTGATAAACTTCTCTGGGCAACCAAATTTTGCCATACTCTTCCACAATCTATTACCCAATAGATAAGTTGTCAATGATATGTACAGACAATAGTTAAAAGAAAAATAACAACTATTAATAACCATATGAAAGAATGTACCAAATCACTTATAAGGGAAATGTAAATCAAAGTAACCCTGAAGTTTTACTTCATGCCCAGGAAATTAGCCAAGATGACAAAAAACAGGAGTAGTCAATGTTGGAGGTATTGTGGGAAGATAGATACACTGATGCATTTTTGGTGGAGCTATGAATTAGTACAAGCATTCTGAAAACAATTTGGAATTCAAAAATTAAGGTAAATAAAATATCCATACCCTTTAACCCTGAGAGTCCACTACCAGATATATATCCTGAGGCAGTAATTGACAAAAACAAATATCTTATATATACCAAAATGCTTATAGTAAGACTTTTTATGGTGGCAATAAATTAGAAACAAAGCAGATGCCCTTTGATTGGTAATGGTTAAAGAAATTTTAATATATGGCTGTAATAGAATATTTAATAGAAGGTACAACATAAACATTACAAATACAAATACAAATGAGATTTACTTGAACTAATGCGGAAGGAAGTAAGTGAAGTCCCAAAAAACCAAACTGTGTGTGTGTGGGTGGGTGTGTGGGTGGGTGTGGGTGTGGGTGTGTATAAAACAATGTAAACAGAAAAAACAACCACCACAAAACAATCACAACTGTACACTGTGAAATTATGAAGACCAGGCTCCAAAGAAGAGACATGAGAAAGTACCTCCCTCCACTCCTCTAATGAGGTAAACAATGTTGCATATAACATCAGATTTTTTCTACATGTTGATTGGTTTTTTCATCTTCCTCTTTAAGAAAAATAATAATCTTTTGTTATAAGGAATAGTTCTCTGGAAGGGGTAAGAGATGGGATACAAGGGGAAATATAAGTGATATAAAAAGGAAATAAATATATTTTTTATTTTAATTTTAATTTCTAAAGATTTTAGAAGAATAAAAAGGAAATAAAATACATTTTAAAAATCAACAATACTAATTACAGTACTTTGAGAGTTCATGATTAATGCAGTATGAATATACCCTTCATCACCACCAGTCTCAACATCTTATCTCTCAGGAAAGAGTCACTGTGCTTACAGGGGGAAAAGTCATCACTTGATATGAATATGAGCAGATCCAAACATCAAAGGTGGCTTGGGCAAACAATGATATGTGTACTTTAATCAAAAGCTTAAATCTCCTTAGTCTCTGCCCTTATATCTGATTATTGTTACTAGGCTGATTCACAGGAACTGAATGGGAGAGAAACTGTAGAGCACAGAATGTACGTAGAAACCATGAGTGGTCTATACTGCCAACCCTCCCATCTCCTTATCAACTACAAGGATGCTGTGATTAGTAAAGTTCACTAATCTTATACCTGGTTTGGATTAAGTTTCCTAAACTGATAGTTTGCATTCCCTAACCCTAAATGTAGCTGACCCAACTTCTAAATATGTAGGCAGGTGAATCAGTGGTCAAAGACGGAGTCACTTCTGTCCCTTAGGGCCTAGTGAAAGACCAATCCTCACATTCACAAAGCATTTCCTTACGCTCCCATATTTGATCCTCACAACAACCTCATGAGATGCTTAACCATGACAATATTATATTTCAATTCTTCCTCCTTGGTTGTCTAATTTGTGAAAGTTCCTGCTCCTTGAGGACAAGGACTAGCTACCTTTTGTATTTTTAGCCTCATTATTTAGCACAATGTATATAATCAATGTTTGTTGATTGATTGGTTGGTTGTTAGTAACTTCATAGAATCATACGGTGTTCACCACCTTCACCAAAGAGCATTCTGGAATTAAAGGGAGGTAGAATTCAGATTAGTTTATTTTTCTATGTGTTAGAAAAAAAAAGGTTATTTGGGGAAAGGTTGATTGTAAGAACTTTTCATATAATGTATCTTCCCTGTTGTGGATCCAATATTTATTGGGCACTTGCTGCATGATCTCTCCGGTGATACCTCCACTGTGTTTTTCTGTTGTTCCACTGCACATATGGAATCCATTGTTGGAGTCTGATGACATTTTGAAGCATAGGTTACGTGAAGTAAGTTACTTTCTTTCCACTATCTCATCTTAGTATTTTATATCCTCTTTTGCACTAAGATATACTTTATATTGTATTTATCTGGGTATGTGGCTATTCTATATTCTATATATAGAGGAAGCTAGGTGGCTCAGTAGATAGAGCACTAGATCTGAAGTCAGGAAAGCCTGAGTTCAAATCCAGCCTCAGATGCTTACTTCACTGTGTGACCCTGGGAAAGTCCTTTAACCTTTGACTGCCTCGGTTTCCTCATTTGTAAAATGGAGATAATAATAGTACGTACCTCTCAGAGTTGTTGTGAGGATAAAATGAGATAATATTTGTAAAATACTTTGCAAACCTTAAATCACTATATAAGTGCTAGCTATTTACAGCTATTTAATTGTGAACTCTTTGAAAGCAAAACTACATCTTCTTTACCTTTGGATCTCCTCCTGTGAAAATGCATTAAGACATTAGTGGAAGATGAAGATTCTATTCAGAATAAAATAATTGCCATGTCTACAGCATAAAAGCAGCAAAAGGTTTTCAGGAGACTTCCATCTCAGAGCTCAAATGACTAATAATCTTCCGAGCTAAGCCAGCACCAGGCTGTGTTGCTCACCAGGTATGGTTTTTTATTCACCTATTTTTGCTTAGATGTTCAAAAGACCATGGTTTCTTTGGTGTAGTTACTCCCTTCACCAATGCAGATCACAACCTCTCTGTAACTGTTAGAGTTTCTGTGGCCAAAAAGTTTATTACCCTCCACCCAATCTGGGGATAAATTTCTCTGAACTTGGCTAGGCTGGTTCTCAAATGACTAACATACAGTGAATCATTGGGCCTGTACTATATGTCTTTCCAGTTGGGTTGGTAGAATCTGCCAGTTATCAACATAGACTTCAATATGTCAGTGCTGTCTCTAGGCCACAGTGAGACATTGGAAGAGTGCTTTATTGGAGGTCTTTGCGCTTAACTAAATATAAATTAATATTAAAGTAGGCACTTTTTATGGTTTGGTTTGGTTTGGTTTTTTAGCAAGATTTGCACCTCAACTGAGTAACCGCTTCTTTATGAATTCAAGACCCTTCCCTAGAATAGCAAAGAAAGCAAATCTAAAGCCTGAGGGAGTATTAACCAACTACTGAAACTTTACAAAAAGAAATCTGTTTTAAGAATAATAATTAATTGATTTTGATATAACAATTTAAAGTGCCAAAACACTCTGCATGCATTCTTTTATTTGGTCCTCACAAGAGCCCTGCGAGGGTAGCTACTACAGGTATTATCATCCTAGTTTACAGATAAACAAACTGAGGTAGAGAGAGATTAATTCACTTGCCTATGGTCAGACAACTAATATCAAATTCAGCATTTGAACCAAAATCTGTCTTACAACAAAGCACTTAATTCACTATTCCAGGCTGTTTATTAAAAAATCCTATCTTGTCATTTCTACCGTCACCATATTTCTCAGAAGGGTTCCCTTCTTACCACTCATTTAACCATAATCCCAGCATAGGCCCTCATCACCCCTCCCCGAAGTATATTGCAACAGCCTTCTAACTGGTCTCTCTGCCTCAACTGCCTCTCTGCTCCAATCCAACCTCTACTAAATGACCAAAGTGATTTTTCTAATGCATAGATTTCAGCATGTAACAACATGCCACTCCCTTCAGGTGTTCAGGGAGCTCCCAGTAAGCCTCCAGGATCAAATATAAATGCTATTAAGCATTTAAAGCTCTTCGTCACTTGACCTCTTCCTATCTTTCCAGTCTTCTTACACATTACTCCTCCTGCATTTACTCTATGGTACTCTGGCCTACTTCCTATGCCTCATATGTGACACTCCATCTCCCAACTCCATATCTTTTCAGTGACTGTCCCCCATGTCTGGGATAATCTTTCTCCTCACCTCTTAGCTTCCTTGGCTGCCTTCTAGACTCAACTCACAGCCCACCTTTACAAGGCCTTTCCCAGTGCTGCAGCTGCTAACGCCTATCCTTTTAGCATATCCTCCATGTAATCTGTATGAAATGGTCATTTACATGTTCCATTTTCTCTCCTCCACTAAAATGTATGCTCCTTGACAACATGAATGTTTTTTGTCTGCCTTTGTATTCTCAGCACTTGGCATAGTGCATGGCACATAGTAAGTGTTTAAGAAAAGTTTGTTGACTGTCTGAGGGCCATACTACTTCAAAAGGCATAGAAGCTTTCTTACTCCTCTCATTGGGAAGGAAATTTTCATTTTTGAGGATGCTAGACAGACAGAAAGAAAATAAGAAGAATCCCCTAGCTCAATGCTCTCTCTTAATTCTCTCCTCACCCCTGGAGAGCAGAGTCCTGAAATCATAATGCTGTCAATTATACACACAATATCGCTGATAGAATTGTCAGTGCAACACTATTTTGATGGAACTCTTGCTAATATGTTGTTAGCTATTTTAACTTCCCTTTTTAATGTCATTAGAGAAGAGTGATTGGTTGGAGACGGCAAAGAGCTGTAGAAGCTGATAACATTGCAGGATTCCAAGGCAAAATGTCAGAGGTTAACTAGTGTCAATGATTATCCCAGCCTCCCTGCAGTCAGCCACAAAAATGGTTGTCAGTATTGCTAAGCACTTTAAGAAAAAAAAAAAATCCTTCCAACTGATAGGCAGCTCTAAAGGTCAAGTGTATGCAAAGAGGATAATGAAATTCTTCCATTTATTCCAAGTCTTCCAGTCTGGGAATGAGAACCAGTGTTCACTTAGTCGATCTCATTGAGAATGGGGTTAGATAGGAACAGAGCAGATGACAGACTTTAGAAATTTTCTAACTCTAAAACAAAAAATATATGTACAGTTACTGTCACTTGGAGACATTCAATTCATTTCCAATGCAAACATGCTAAGTAGCACCATTTTTTATCTTTAGACCAAGTTGAATTCTTCAAAGATTTTTTAAAATAGCTTTCTTTCAATCAATAAATAAAAGCTAATTTATCTGTTCAAGGCATTAATGATAATGATGGATCTTATTAATAACTAGCATTTTGCTGCTATTCTGGGCATGAATTTAGCTAAACTGCCACACATCAAATTAGAAGCAAAGAATTTGATATATTTTATTCTGCCATTATAATGACTTCTCTGCTGTTCTTCGATTTGAGGAGTGGGTGATTGCAGAAAATTGGAAACATTTCCCCCCTTTTGAAAAGGCTATCTGTGGGTTCAAATGGCTGTCCCATTTCACTGACTAGAAAGATGCAGTGAATTCATTTCTGAGCATAGAAAGCAATTTTACTGCTTAAAGTGGTCTCTAAAGCACAATAGAAAAAAATCACATGCAAACATGAGGTGATATATTATTATTGGTAAGTGCCTTTGATAATGGTTACAGCTTCACAAACTTGTCTCTCAGCACTAATGCCACCCCTACCCCTACACCTCATAATTAAAACTCTATTTGAAAAGTTACTAACTACACACTCTAAAGTCAATCCTGGAAGTAAGGCTGGAATGGAAGGTCCCATTGTTTTCAGTAATAGTTAAGAAATATTTCCTAGGATTGCATTTATGGTGCTGAGAATGACTCTGGAGTCTTACTTCTAGGACTTATTTCATGCTGTCAAGGGCTCAGGGCAGGTACATTCACAATAACATCAAGTGCAAAACTTCTTGTTTACTGGAGGTATGAATGCTAATAACAACACACTCACCTTTATATTGCACTTTACAATTCACAAAGCTCTTTCCTCATTTAATAGGGATACACTAGCCTTTTGAAGGAAGGGAGCATGCTGAGAAGACCTTCAAGTATGTGCTTATATTTCCTGCCTGAATTCAGTTTAAGCAACCACACAGAAACATGGGGGAAGCCAGTTTATAGCCACGTATGACTGAAGAGCACATAATAAAGAGCACAAAAGTGATGTCAAAATGTCCTTTAATTAGCTCTAGAGCTAGAAAACTGGATGACTGGGATTTGAGAAAAAGAACTTAGTATGTCAATACAATGGGCAACCTACTTCATTAGCATCTCTTCCTTTGTGCCTTTGAATGAGGAGAGACTCTTTCTGCTACCATCCAGCATATGGACACTTCTATCTCTGCTTTGTTCATTCCTGATCATAGCTGAACAAGGATACAGAGATGGACCTTGGAGTAGCTGAATGGCTGTTGTAGCCAATGACAGTGGAAGCAGCTTCAACAAATGTGGAAAGATGATCGTTCAAAGACGGTGGTGGCTTCAGGGAGCATGATGTTAGAGAGGATGCCAACTGTGGACCCTAAAAAGTCATAGGTCATGGGAGCCCACCTGAGTGACCTATTCAGCAGAGAATTATACATAAAGGGAACTTCATAATAACTCTACAAAGGACTACTAGGGCCAGGTATTAAAAATTTCCTTTTTTACACGTGTATTCTCTACATATGTACCCTACTAACCTTTTTACTCTGAGATTGAATCCATTCTCCCCATCCCTAGACTCCATGTGTATTTGTGGGAGAATGTACATTGGAGGTTTGGGGAGGGGAGGGGAGGAGGAGGGAAATGTCTAGTGACAGCTGTTCATGCCATACCTTCTCAGCAACACATTTATAAAAATTAATTGATGTTTCTTGGATGATAATAAATAAATAAATAAATAAATAAATGAAATTGATAATAAATCAAAAAAGTAGAGGCTCAGGAGAACTAGAAACCAGCCTCTGGGGACACAAACCTGTGTGAGCACAAGTTGGAAAGTGTAGTTTCTCACAGAGTATTACACTGTCTTATAAAGACCTTGTAAGGTAAGTAACAAAACTATCATTAACCACGTTTTATAGATGAGCTTATTTACAGAGGCAAGGAACTAACCAGTCACAGAGCAAGTGTATCAGAGCTGGGATTGGAACCCAGGTCTCCTGAATCTATCTTGCATTCTTTTGATTACATTACACTGCATAGGCAAAATGCTTTTTTTTTTCTAATGTCACTGGATAACTGGTGTTTAGTCTGCGCAAATACTGGGTAAAACTATTATACTAACATTCCTGCAGCTCAATTTCCTCTATCAGAGAAGGTAAAAACTTGGAACAATCAGTTACTGAGTAAAATCATCATACCCAGAGGTCTAGTGAAAATTGTTCACTGACCTTAATACTCACTGTGAACTATTAATTGTTTTTAAAAAATCTAAGTAGAAAAAATAATTTTCAGTCAATCAATGAGTATTTATTTAACCTATGTACCATGTGTTAGGTGTTATGCTAGGGGTTCAGTATGCAAAAAAAAAAGTGAGGCAGTCTCTAGCCTCAAGAACTTGCATTCTACTAAAGAAGGGGATCTGAACTTCTGTGGACTCCTTTGGCAGTTTGGAGAAGTCTATGGACTTCTCAGAATCATGTTTTTAAATAATTAAAGAAAATAATAAATTCCAGTTAGAAATTAGTGAAAATAAAGATGTCATTTTTCCCATCCAAATTCACAAACATTCAGAGATCTGCAGATCCCAAGTTGAGAACCTCTGTTCTAAAAGACAGAAGCGACATGGCAAATAAGTCATCGCTAGACAACTTCTATGTGAATGTTACATGAGCAATGATCAGGTAGTAAAGAAGATTTATGCTACAAGTACAGGTTAGACCAAGTGATCATTGAGGTACCTTCAACTCTAGGAGTCTAGGTCCTAGGAAAAGCCCAATGAATTTGAACATGTTTCATAATGAATCCTAGATACCAAAGTCATGATCATTTCAGTTAACTTGATCATTCTGAGATCTCATATTCTGCCAAAGCTACAGACTATGATAAAAAGTATATAGATGCCAGGCTATCAGGAACCAATTCTTTCAAGCATCTCAATATTCTCAGCTAGAATATATATCTATATCTTCTCACTCTTTGTATCTTCTTGACTCCTTTGAACTTTATTCTCAATTCAGTTCCCTGGCTTATGGTCCTTGGATTTCTCATCCGACAACATCACTTCATATCTTCCATGCTCCCTAAGCTGATCTTCTGAGTAATGCTCTTGCTTCAGATTTGACCTCAACCTAACAAGCCATATATGTTTGATAATTCTGGGATCTTCATGCCAACCCCTAACAGTGACATCATCATATGTGTTACTGGCTTCCTTATCAAATTCAAAAATTAAAATTGGTATGTTACAGAAATCAAAAGAATTCATTCTAGGACCAATCCAAAAGCCCTTAAGAGTTAAATTCAAGCCAGTTTTTTGATGGACATCAATTTCTCTTCATCTGGGGATACATACAAAAGTGGCATCATTCACCAGTCCCACAAAATGTGTCATATCAGTTACCCAGATTTTCAATGACATCATGCTTTTTGCTGAGATTTTCATTCCATTCTTGGACAACACAAATGGGACTGTCAAATAATGTGTAATTTTAAAGCAAGAGCTTGTCTCTGAAAGAGGACTTAATAATCCTGGAAATGGAACACACAAGCAATCATTTAGCAACCACACAAACAGAAGCGTCTGATTCATGGCTTTGCTACTCAACTGTTCCAGGCAACAGATGGAACTGTAGGCCTTTATGTGGTTCTGACTCAAAATTGTTTAGTTCTTTCCCCATTCCCAATGGGAAGACTATATGCTCATCCCTGGAGTCATGTTTATCAGTTTGATTGGCAGCAGATCCCAGTAGTTCTGATTAGGGCTGAGGGAAATGTTTTTGTAAGTTTATAACATGTACAAAGCTTCTAAGTGCAAGTATTAAAACTAACTCAAATCTTTTGAAGTCAAGTTTTTACCTTTGGCAAAATAAGCCTTCGCATTTCTAAGAATAAAAGCTTTAAAATGTCAATTAATCAGTTTAGAACACTTAGAAAGGGAGAAGTAGATAGAAACTAACTTTTTCTTTTGTAACTGTTAAATGAATCTTCTCTGAGGGGATTATAACCTTTTCTCAAGAAGTACATATGTTTAAAGATCAAGGAAAAAGATGATTAGCAAAGTGATTTGGAAGTGACTCCCCCCCCCACAAAAAAAAATTCCCACTTAAGCAAAATGCTAAGGATTGCCCTAGTGTAGCTGCCATCAATTTTTCCTGGTTCTTCATCCCAGGGGCCATGCTAAAAAGGACTAATCCTTCTTCCACTTGGCAGCCTTTAAATTACTTATCCCCCCTAATGTCTTCTTCAGGCTAAACAACTCGAGTTCCCCATAGGCCATTCTCAAGTTTACTTGTTATATTATTTTCCTCCCTCTAGATATACTTCTGTTTGCTAATATCCTTCCAAAAGCATTGCACTACAACTGACCACCATTTGGAAGATGTGGTCTAAAAAGCAAAGAGTATACCTCAGTGCAGCCTAAGACTTTTTTTTTTCTGCCAGAATTGTTTGCCTGGTAGATCAAAGGGAGGATGTAGATATAGTAAACTTAGATTTCTTTGAAAATCATTTGACAATGTCTTTCATTATATTCTTGTGTACAAGCTGGAGTCATATGGTGTTACCTCACTCAAAGCGAGAACGTGAAAAGACCTTACCTTTAAAGGGCCAGGGTTCCCCAATACATCGTGGGCCATTTCTATTCATCCTGATGAATGTCTGGCCACTGGACCCAGATGGTTCTGGAGGAGAAAGTGAGGCTGGTGACCTTGCACAGCCCTCCCTCACTCAAATCAAAGTCAATTACAACTCATGTCATCACCTCCCTGATGTCACAGTCCTGTTCTAGAACGACGGACAAACACAACAACAAACGCAACAACAAGATGGCCTAGATGATAGTACAGTTAGAAAGATTTATAAACGGTTGAATAATCAGATCCCAAAAGTAGTCATCAGTGGGTCAGTGTCAATTTGAATGAAGGTCTCTATTAAGTACCCAATGGATATATCCTCGATCCTCATCAATCACTTGAATGAAGCTATAGAAGACGTACTTGTCAAATTTGCAGATATCACAAAACTTAAGACAACAGAGGCATCCATTGAATAATAGAGAGCATTACAAATGTCTTAGATGGCTAAAATTATGTATTGAAATAAGATGGAATTTTATTCCTAAAATACAAAGAGCTAAGTTTGAAATAAAAGAAAAATCTACTCCACAAATTCAGGCTTAGGGAGGCATGGCTAGACAATAGCTTCTACTTTTTTGAAATGAGGAAATTGAGGCCAAGAAAGAGTGATCTACTCTAGGTCACACACAACTAGTAACTGGAAGATCCAGGATTCAAACCTGGGTTCTCTTACTCCAAATCCAACACTATTTCCACTGGGCCATAAGCCCTTTTGGTGTGATGATTATTCTCCAGTATGTGAAACTATTCCTCCAAGACTGTGTTATCTACAAATCTGATAAACATCATCCAAGTCATTGATAAAATCATGTTGAACAACAGAGATCAGCTTCCACAACCTCATTGTGTGGCATCTGTGTTCTGATGAACAGCTACTCTTCTTCAGTTCCAGTCTAGAAAATAAAACATCTTAAAATGAGGAAAATATTACATTTAAGCACTCAAAGATTTGTCCTAATCTCAGTCTTCATATCAATACAATGGGTTGGTTTTGTTAATTTGATCAAATGATCCATTTAACAAAGAGGGAGCAGGAATCAGTCCAACTCATTATTCAGCATAATAAACCAAACAACTGAGTCAAAGGGATCAATCAATTCAGTAGCCTTGTATAAGTTTAGCTTCACTAGTCTTTGTGATGCTTTCAACTTCCAGTGTTGTTCTCCCTATGATAATTATCTGGATAACCAATATTTGATGACCAATCAAAGAAATTCCCTTAAAAGTGAATGCAAATCATTCTACAAGGCTAGATGCTTTAAGTCCCTAACTCATGAAAATCAAAACCTTTACACTTGAAAATCAAGTTTTGTTATAGAAAACGAATCCATTCTTTGGTGCCTCATTAACGTTAAGGAACCATATCTTAGGGGCAGCTAGGTGGCACAGTAGATAGAGCACCGGCCCTGGATTTAGGAGAACCTGAGTTCAAATCCGGTCTCGGACACATAACATTTACTAGCTGTGTGACCCTAGGCAAGTCACTTAACCCCATTGCCTAGCCAAGAAATAAAAAAAAAAGGAATCATATCTCAGAATTTTAAAAAGTAAGTTAGTCTTTATTTATATTCTTGAGAACATATAGCTACATATTTGCAATATGTTATGAATTCATATAGTCTTCCTTGCTGCATCAGATGCAAATGACTTTTCCAAATAATGGAAGCTCAGTGGCTGATGAATAACTGCATGACAAGTCTTTAACAGAAGTGAGAGATAATGTCTTATACTTACTTGTATTTTTTAATAACCTAGTAACAGTTCTAATATCCAACTGCTTGCTGGATATCTCCAAATGAATGTATAATAGTCTTCTTAAACTTAATATGTTCAAAAGCAAACCCATTATCTTGACCTCTAAATCCACCCCTCATCTTCCTAATTTATGTCCACGGCACCATTATTCTTCTAGTCACCTTTTCATTTCCATTCACCTCCTATAACCAATCAGTTGCCAACTCTTATTGATTCTTCTTCTTCAATATCTATTGCATCCATCCCCTTCTCTTAACTCACACCACAACCACACTGCTTTGGATTTTCATCATCTCTCCATTGGGCTCTCGGCATAGCATCCTAATTGGTCTCCCTGTCTCTAATCTTCAGGCCATCCTCCACATAGCTGCCAAATTGATGTTCCTAAAGCAGATTATGTCACTCACTTGCTCAAAATACTCTAGTGACTATGTATTGCCTCCAGAATAAAATACAAATTTGGCATTTTAAACCCTTCCCAATATTGCTCTTCCAGCTTATAAGATTGACACAAGCCTATTCTTTTCAGGCTGATTGCACATTACTCCCTCTCAGGCACTCTACACACCATCCAAACTGGTCTATTTACTGTTGTTCCATAGTCTATCTCTATGCCTTTGAATAGGTTGGTCTCCATCCCTGGAAGGTTCTGCCTCTTCACCTCTGCCTCTTGGATCCCTTAGCTGCCCTTAAGGCCCAGCTCAAATGCAACCTCATTCAAGAGGCCTTTCCTGGTTGCCTCAGTTATCCATGCCTTTCCCCTGAATTTTTTTTATTGCGCATGTATCCTCTATCTACTTATCTGTGAATATCTTATATCCCCTTCTTCTTTCTCCCTGCCTCTAGTAGAATACAAGTTCCTTGAAGATGAGAATTACATCACTTTTAAATTTATAGCCCCAATACCTAACACATGGCTTGACACACAGTAGTTATTTATTAAATGCTTGTTGATTTGTTTATTCACTGATTGATCTGAGACTCAGTCCTTAAACTGGGTGGACTCTCTACCTATCTCTAGACCATATTTATGACATGTTTATGGGAAACAAAAGAAAATATTGGAAAGATGCCTCTGATGGAGTTATAAGTAGAGATTGTTTTAAATAAAGACCTAGAAATTACTTGTTTACTTTGTGATGCCACACCAACCACTTTACTGGGATATTGAAACTTCATTTCAAATTCCACTGGCTTCTAGATTTCTAGGTAATTGTGTCAAGTTCTCACTTACACTTTCCATTAAAGATGAAGATTCAATAAATAGAAAAATCCTTTCAAAATACCTTGAGATACAAAGCTTCACTTAGAATTTAATTTTGATGTCGTAGAAGGTGTTTATGCTATCTGTCAATGCCTGAATTCTACTCCCACTTTATGATATTACTGATATTCCCACTGAGGAGGGAGGAGAAGTAGGTGGACCATTCTTAGGGTGCTGTCAGTGTTAAGCTCTCAAGAGGCAAGGGTGCCAATAAGTCACCTTTGTAAGCCCGGCTCAGTATAGCAGTTTTCACCTATTCACCTTATGGGAAGCACTGAAAGAACCAACAGATGCATTCTACTCATCACCTGGTTATCATTTCTGCATATCTAGCTGTTTCAGCTCACTGTGGATATGCAGTGTCCTGGTACTAAATATGGACTGCACTTAAAATGAAATTGTTTGACAATGATATGGGATCCAAAATAGGGCTTCTTATCCTAAAGTCCACAAACTTTAAACAGATAGATAGACAGACAGACAGATAGACAGACTCAGATGTTGTAAATGTCATTGATTTCCTTCATAATCCTATTTGTCCTTATTTTACACATTTAAAAAGCAGTCTGAGAAGTCCACGGGTTTTATCAGAATGCCAGAGAGGTCCATTCACAGAGAGAAAGACAGATAGACAGACAGACAGAGAGAGAGAGAGAGAGAGAGAGAGAGAGACTTTAAGAACTTCTAATCCAAAAAATGCTGCTTCTTCTCTTTGATAATGTTTTGAGTATCCATCCTCTTATTTTTTGTACAAACCTTATTTCATCAGTGTAGATAACCCCCTCTATCAATATGAAACAGTAACTGCTCTGCAACTTTTAATCCTGAACAGTTTTCTAGAACAGAGGTGTCAAACACCAAGCTGAACCAGATTAAAATGTAATTGGGAAACATTTAACAAATTAAGCCAAAAATATAATAGAAAATAGATAATGTTAATAGTTGATTTTCTAAGTCCATATGTACCTGCAGAGACCCTTATGTACCCTATAGTGGCCCCTATTCCTATAAGCTTAACCTCACTGGTCTAGAGTGTTGAAAGATAAAATGACTTTTTCATGGATACATCTAGTATGTATCAGAGGCAAGACCAGAACTAAAGCTAGCCCTCAGCCCATTACATTACCCCATGTTGCCTCTCTCCCTTCATTACATGAGTTTTCTTTGTTCCACCCATTCATTATCTGAAGTTTCACTGACAGAACGGTCTTATCTATGTTTCTTGAAGAGCAGAGTCCTATTTTGAGACCCTATCTGGTCTTTGTGCGATACCTTAGGTAATCTGGAGTAAGGTTAGAGAGGAGCGTGTTATCTTATGTTAAAAGCATCCCCTGACAGGATAATCATTGTTGATTTGACAGTTCACAGTTTCTGAGACGAAGTAATCCGAGGATTTGCTTAACTCTCTTGGTTTCCTCATCTATAAAATGAAGGTTTGGGATTAGATGATTCTGCATGTCCCTTCCAGCTCTTAATCTATGATCCTATAGATTAACCCCACATTCATCAACAACAAGCATTATTAAGTGCCTACTATGTTCCAGGCACTATACGCTAGATTCTGGGGATACAAATGTGAAGAATGAGACAATTCCTATCAGCAATAAGCTTATATTCAGTAATTAGCTGGAGTGGAATGAGGGAACTAATGAGTTGTGTGGGTTGTTCAAGGAGGACTAGCAACTCTGGTGTGAGTGCCGCTGAGCCCTTTTCAGGGCTACTCATTCACCTTTGGTGTATACCTTTCACCCAACTCTCTCCTGTGGCTCCAAAGAGCTGTAACATGTACGGCAGCCACACACCAGTAAAACTAACTCAACAGATGTGCTAAACCATGGTGAAGGTAACCAATAGGCCTCAAGCCCATGGATGAGTTAAAGGAACATCTGCCCCAAGCATTTGAAAACTTCCCCCCATGGAATGGACAGAAGAGAACAATTTGCTCCAATGGCCATGAAGGCAGCTAAAGCAGGTGCTATGGAGCTCTGAGAGCCTGGTCTGACATCAAAGATGCCAAGGTCATCTACTGCATCCCAGGCCATAGCCAGTAATCTTGACTTTTGTCTTAATAATGAACTTTGATAATTCTGGAAGAGAGAGTGAGGCTGATGACTTTGTTCATCACTACCTCACTTAAATCCAATTCAGGCACTACTCAAATACCACCCGAAGATATGATTGGTCCTCTTCAAAAACAAAGGATGAATAATAGCAATCTTCCCAGGATATTAAGTAACTATTCCCAGTTCCCTTAGGAAATGTTGAAAAAGCAAAAACATTCTACCAATCAGAAGTTTACTAATGTGATCAAAGCATCTGCTGCCAGATTTGTACTTGTATGGGAAAGTGGTTTGGTTGTCCTGACTAATAAAAAAGCAATAGGTCATCTGTACTGGAACATCTAAGAAATTTAGAAAAAAGTCAATATATGAGAATCATAAGGCAAAACAGAAGCAAAGAATCTTTGGTTTAAAAAAAAACATTGCCATTATGGAACACCATCCAGATCTGGAAAGAAGACAGCTTACATATGATTTAGATAAAATAGAAAAATATCATATCCAATGTGTCAAGTCCTGCCTATTTCTCTGTAAGTCGTGAAGAGCTAATGTCTTAATTTCTTTCCTTTCAATTTATAGCCATGTCTACAATGACAAAAGCTCTTATCAATAAAACAATATGTACTTCAAGACATTTACTTGGGAATGTCATAATCAGCCAATTGTATTACCTTGGGCAGAAATATCTCCAAATTATGCCCAAAGGGCTATAAAATTGTGTATACCCTTTCAAACAGCAATACCACTGCTAGGTCTATATCCCAAAAACATCCAAAAAAAAGAGTAAAGGACTTAATTTGTACAAAAATATTTATAGTAGCTCTTTTTGTGGTGGCTAACAACTGGAAATCAAAAGGATGCCCATCAATTGGGCAATGACTAAACAAGCTGTGGTATATGATTATGATGGAATATTATCATGCTATAAGAAATGACAAGCAGGATGATTTCAGAAAAACCTGGACTTACATGAACTAATGCATAGTGAAGTGAACAGAACCAGGAAAATGTTGTACACAGTAACAGCAATATTGTTTGTTGGAGAACTATGAAAGACTTAGCTATTCTCAGCAATATAATGATCCAAGACAATCCCAAACAACTTCCAGAGAAAGAACTGATATTTATTGAATACAGACTGAAGTATGCTATTTTTCACTTTCCTACATTTTTTCTTTTATTCAAGTCTTCTTATACAAAATTATTAATGTGGAAATGTTTTACATAACTGCACATGTGAAAAAATACAGACAAACTCATCACCAGAAAAAAAGTCTCCAAAATGCAGATATGATTTTGAAATATTGGCTAAGTCCGTACAAATCTGTGATGTATCTTATCAATAGACTTCAGGTAAATCTGGTAGGACAAGGACACAAACCTGTCAGCAGAGGAAAGAGGAAGAGGGAAATGGTCTGTGTGGAAGGACCAAGATCTTAAAGCTCAGTGGTGTTGGAGTGGGAAGTGATCTCCAGGGAAGTATGTCAGATAAAGTTGAAAAATAAGCAAGTAGTAAACATTGCCTGAGAGAAACCTGCTAATATTCAGGATCCTATAGATTGGCAGGGTTTACAGATGAGCTGAAACCCCATTTTAGCTTGATCACTTGTTCTAGTATAGAAAGCCAATCTGACCACACTGTGCTTGGTGCTGGGAAAAGAAAGAAAGAAAGGAAGGAAGGAAGGAAGAAAGAAAGAAAGAAAGAAAGAAAGAAAGAAAGAAAGAAAGAAAGAAAGAAAGAAAGAAGGAAAGAAAGAAGGAAAGAAAGAAGGAAAGAAGAGAGAGAGAAAGAAATGAAGAAAGAAAGAGAGAAAGAAAGAAATGAAGAAAGAAAGAGCCAGAGAAAGAAAGAGAGAAAGAGAAAAAGAAAAAGAAAAAGAGAAAGAAAGAAAGAGAGAAAGAAAGAGACAGAGAAAGACAGAAAGAAAGAGACAGAGAAAGACAGAAAGAAAGAGACAAAGAGAGAGAGAAAGAAAGAAAAAGAGAAAGAGAGAGAAAAAAAGGAAAGAAGGAAGTAAAGAAAGAAAGAAGAAAGGAAGAAAGAAAGAAAGAAAGAAAGAAAGAAAGAAAGAAAGAAAGAAAG
>NW_020948944.1:0-12464 GCF_900497805.2 Vombatus ursinus | reverse complement strand
CACACACACACACACACACACACACACACACACACACACACACACACTTTTCCATTCATGGTACCCCAGGCACCAAACCCCTGTGGGGAAAAGCCAAGCAAACCAGATAAAAGGATTGGTCTGCTAGCAGTATATTGACATGCCCCTCTTTATGTTTACTAAGAGTCAAAAACATCCAGGAGGTGTACATCACAACAAGCATCTGCCAATAGATTACCTCCTAATCAGTAACTCAGCTCTTGAATTTGCCATCAATTAACAGACATGTAAGCGCCTATGATGTGCCAGGCATTTTATGCCCATTTAGAGGGATACGAAAACAAAAATGAAACAATACCAGCCCTCAAGGAACTTCATATTCTATAGGGACAATCAATATGTACTTCATATTCTATAGGGACAATCAATATGTACTTATATACAAAAAATATACAACACAAATAAGAGGAATATTGAGGGAGAGATTGGAGGGAGCACCAGCAGCTGGATAAGTTCGGAAAGGTGTCTTGTAGAAAATGGCTCTTGTGCTGAGTTTTGAAGGAAATAATGATAAGCAATAAAATGAAGACATGGGGAAGGCATGTATTTCAGGTACGTGGGGCAGCCCATGCAAGGACAAGTTGATGAGAGATGAAATGTCATGTAATAAGATCATAGTTTTAGAGTTGGAAGGACAATCTTCTCATTTTGCAAATGAGGAAACTGAGACCCAAAAAGGTTAAGTTACTTTCTCTGCATCATACAAACAATAATTATTAAGAGGACATTTGAGCCCAGGTCTTTCTGACTCCAAATCCAGCTTTCTCTCCTCTACAAAACATTGTGTCATTCTGCATTTTGTAGCTTTATCTTGTATTTATCCTATTGTGGGGTTAGAAATTGTTTCATTTGGTAGTTGTTGTTTTTTTACAATGCATTTTAAAAATAATGGAAAATGGGGGTGGTGCCATGGTCCTAGTGACAAGTACATTCTATCTCCATTTTTAAAGGTGAATTAAATGGATACTTCAAAGTATAGGACAGAGGGTTTTATTTAAGATTCCTAGCAAAATTCTAGACTGTTTTGGGTTGGACTAATTAAATGACCTTTAAGGTTTTTTTAAACCATAAATTTCCATCATTGTAATATTTTTAAATTATTTAAATTCTAAACACAAAGCCAATTGGTATTCTTTCTAATTGCATGCATACTGTGAGCAATATGATCTTTTTTAATGATTGAATTCAAAAATGAAATAAATATCTAAAAAATCAATCACATGCATAGCTGAGTGGGTTTTTTTTTATTTATTTTTAACATTCTTTTTTTTTAAATTTTAAGTTTCAAATTCTTTCCATCCTTCCCACCCCTGCCCTACCCACTGCAAAGGCAAGCAATATATCAATTATTGTGAAATCCTGCAAAACATATGGCCACATTAGCCATATTATAAAAAAGCAAGAAAGAAAAAGAAAATGAGAAAAATATATTTTAGTTTGCACTCAGAGTTTATCAGTTCTCTCTCTAGAGGTGAATAGCACTTTTTCATCGTGAATCCTTTGGAATTATGTCGGATCATTATCTTGAATAGAATAGCGAAGTCTTTTACAGCTGATCATCATTACAATCTTGCTGTTACTGTGTACAATGATCTCCTGGTTCTGCTCACTTCACTTTGCTTCAGTTCATATAGATCTTACCATGTTTTTATGAAACCATCCCCCTCATCATTGGTCATAGCACAACAGTACTCCAACACAATCATATGCCACAACTTATTCAGTCATGCCCCATATGATGAGCATCCCCTCAATTTCAAATTCTTTGCCACCACAAAAAAAGAGCCACTATACATACTTTTGTGCATATTGGTCCTTTACTTTTTATTTTGATCTCTTTGGAGTATATACTTAGTAGTGGTAATGATGGGTCAAAGAGTATGCACAATTATATAGCATTTTGAACACAGTCCCAAATTGTTCTCCAAAATAGTTGGACCACTTGGACAACTCTACCAACAGTTTATTAGTGTACCTATTTTCCCTCATCCCTTCCAGCATTTGTCATTTCTGATAGGTGTGAGGTGGTACTTCACAGTTGTTTTAATTTGCCTTTCTCTTATCAATAATGATTTAAAGGATTTTTTTTTCATATGACTAGATAGCTTTGATTTCTTCTGAAAACTACTTGTTCATATCCTTTAACCACTTATAAATTGGGGAATGGCTCTTATTTTGATAAATTTGACTCAGATCCCTATATGTTTGAGAAATAAGGCCCTTATCACTTTTCACTTCAGCTGAAGCATAACAGCTTCTCCTCCAGCCCCTTATTTTAATTCTTTGCATGTGTCTTGTTCTTTCAAGTGCATCTCTTGTAAAAAAAAAAAAAAGAAAACATATTGTTGGATTCTAGTTTCTAATCTACTCTGACATCTGCTTGCACTTTATGGTGAACTCATCCCATTCGCATTCACAGTTATGAGTATATTTCCCTCCAACACATTTTCTTCTGTTTATCCTCTATTTTTATCCTGTATCTCCTCAAAAGTCTGTTTTGCTTCTCTTTTGTTTCTGCCTCCTTTAATCCACCATCCCTTTTGTCATCATCCCCTCTTCCATTCTCTTATCTTCTTCCCTTCCTATTTCCCTATTGGGTAAAATAAATTTTCTATGCAACTAGGGGTGTGTGTGTGTGTGTGTGTGTGTGTGTGTGTATGTGTGTGTGTGTGTATTCTTCCCTCTTTGAACCAACTCTTATGTGAGTGAGGTTCAAGCATTGCCTGCCACCACCACATCATTTTCAATAAAAGCTCTTCTTGTGTGCCTCTTTTATGTAAGAAAAATTTCCTCCATTCTACCTCTTCCTTTCTCCTTTTCCAGGGCATCCCTATTTCTTACCCCTTCATTTTTTTTAGATCATCCCAACATAATTGACTCCCACCTATGCCCTCTGTCTATGTAGACTACTTCTAACTGTCCTAATAATGATAAAGTTCTTAAGAATTACAAGTATCATCTTCCCATGTAGGAATATAAACAGTTTAACTTTATCGAGTCCCTTGTGATTTCTCTGTCATGTTTACCTTTTTATACTCCTCTTGAGTCTTATATTTCAGTTCTGGTCTCTTCATCAGGAATGTTTGAAAGTCCTCTATTTCATTAAATATCCATTTTTCCTTGGAAGTATTATCCTGTTTGCTGGGTAGGTTATTCTTGGTTGTAATCCTAGCATCTTTGCCTTCTAGAATATCATGTTCCAACCTTCCACTCCTTTAATGTATACTAAATCTTGTGTGATTCTGACTGTGGCTCCATAATATTTGAATTGTTTCTTTCTGGCTGCTTGCAATATTTTCTCCTTGACCTGGGAGCTCTGGGATTTGGCTATAATATTTCTGGGAGTTTTCATTTTGAGATGTCTTTCAGATAGTGATCTGTGGATTCTTTCAATATCTATTTTAGCATTTGGATCTAAGATATCAAGGCAGTTTTCCTTTATAATTTCTTGAAATATGTTGTCTAGGATCTTTTTGAAAATGGTTTTTAGGTAGTCCAATACATTTAAAATCATCCCTCCTCAATCTACTTTCTAGGCCAGTTGTTTTTCTGATGAGATATTTCACATTTTCTTCTATTTTTCATTCTTTTGATTTTGTTTCTCTCTTACAGCTACAAGTAGTAGCGCTACTCTCTGCCTTAGGACAGCCAACACAGCCCCTGCTCCCTTGTGACCAACCAGCAGCATTCCTCTCTACCCTATAACTGTGACCCAGACCTGTGTATGGGCAATAGAGTTGCACCCAGTGCCACAAAAGGATCCCCTGTTTTCTCTTTCTTACCAGTTGTCCAACTCCCTCACTATCTCTGGACTGAGAGCTCCCTCAGCTGCTGCTGCTGCTGCCACCATTGCAGCCACCTCTGAGGCCCATGGATGGTGCTGCTGATGCATGTATGTGGTGAGTTCTGGCCTAGCCCCCACTCAGATGTTCATAACTTCTATTACTGACCTCCTAAGTTATTTTAGACTAGAAAAATGTCTCACTCTGGCCTTTTGTTGGCTCTGCCACTCCAAAATTTTAGTTGAGGCATTATTTTAAATTCTTTGGAGGGCAATATTGGGAGAGTTCAGCTGGGTTCCTGCCTCTAACCTGCCATCTTGACTATGCTCATAGGTGAGTGTTTAAGGCTAGAAATAGAAAGTATACAAGTCGACGTGATGTCTGTGATGCCATCAGTCATCTAAACTGATACTTTCTACTTTTGCACCAGTTCAAACACCTCTTCACCCATGTTTAGTGCTGAAATATATCAATTCTAACTTGATCACATAAACTTTTAAAAGAGTTCAAATAAATTGCTTTAAAAACAAACAAACAAACAAATGGTGTTGATCTCTATGCATAATTGTCCCAATTCATTAGATTTAAGACAATTTTGGAGACTGAAGAGCATTTTCTATAAAAAAGGTGCAGTTGGAAATGTCAAATAACTCATAAAATTAGGTTTGGGGTCAGTTCCAATGAATGCCTAATAAAAATCCTTCTATTTTTAATATTCTGAAAAGAACCTGGAGATTCTCAAATATCAGCACAATTTTAAAACCACATGACATTAACATAAAAGGTCTTGATCTGTTTCCATGGCTACCTTTTTTCATTCATTCTTTCTACAAATAAAGTATATAACAAAAAATTCTAAGCACTTAAACACAAAGCGAATTGGCATTTTTTCTAATTGCATGAAGACTGTGATCAATATAACCCTTTTTTTAAAAAAAAGAGATGTATATTATTTTGTTGAATTAAAAAATGAAATAAATATCCAGAAAATCAATAATTTTATATTCAAAGTTCTCAGCACAACACCTTTTAATTTGAAAATCATATTTTAATCTGTCAGAGTTGATTTTTGAACTCAAAAATACATGATACTGTTGGAAAGTCAAAAGTTTAGTATTTCATGATGATTTTAAAAATAATGAAATGATGGAAATTTATAGTTTAAAAGGACCTCAGAGGTCATTTAAATTAGTCCACACCAACATACCATAGGATTTTGCCAAGAAACTTAAGTAAAGCTCTCTGTCCTATACTTTTAAGAATCCATCTAATTCACCTTTTAAAAAATGGAGACAGACATTATCCAATTGATAAATGGCCAAAGGATATGAACAGGCAGTTTTCAGAGGAAAAAAATTAAAGCTAGCTATAGTCATATGAAAAAATGCTCTAAATCACTATTGATTAGTGAAATGCAAATTAAAACAACTCTGAGGTACCACCTCACACCAATCAGATTGGCTAACATGACAAAATAGGAAAATGATAAATGTTGGAGAAGATATGGGGAAATTGGAACACTAATGCATTGCGGGTGGAGTTGTGAACTGATATAACCATTTTGGAAAGCAATTTAGAACTATGCCCACAGGACTAAAAAACTGCATACCCTTTGATTCAGCAATAGCACTGCTAGGTCTGTATCCCAAAAAGATCACAAAAATGGGAAAAGGACTCACTTGTGCAAAAAATATTTATAAGCAACTCTTTTTGTAGTAGTAAAGAATTGGGAATTGAGGGGATGTCCATCAATTGGGGAATGGCTGAACAAGTTATAGCATATGAATGTAATGGAATACTATTGTTCCATAAGAAAGGATGAGCAGGCAGATTTCAGAAAAACCTGGAAAGACTTACATGAACTGATGCTGATTGAAGTGAGCAGAACCAGGAGAACATTGTACACAGTAACAGCAACATTGTGCAATGACCAACTTTGATAGACTTAGCTCTTCTCAGCAATGCAATGACCTAAGGCAATTACAAAAGACTAAAGATGGAAAATGCTATCCATAACTATGGAGTCTGAAAGCAGATCAAAACACACTATTTGCTCTCTTTTTTTGTTTGTTTTTTTTTTCTTTCTTATGGTTTTTCCCTTCACTTCTCATTCTTCTTGACAACATGACTAAAGTGGAAATATGTTTATGCCATCTTGGGGAGGGGTGAGGGGAGGGAGGGGGAAAATTTAGAACTCAAAATTTTATGGAAGTGAATGTTGAAAACTAAAAATAAATTATAAAAAATGGAGGCAGAATATGCTTCTCATTAGGACTTTGGCACTTCTCCTATTTTCCATTATTTTTCAAAGACCTTTGATAGCAGGCCAGGGATCACATCTCTAAATTGTTTTAGCACCCTGAGATATAGTTCATCTGGGACCTGTGACTTGAACTCATTAAAAGCAGCTAGTGCTCTCTTCCTATAATGCTGGCTTCAAGCCTAGAATATCTGCATAGGATTCTCCTCATTAGTGGAAAGAATGATAATTCAACACTGTATACCTGTGTTGGTTGGTGCAAAAGCAATGGAGATGAGAGATATACTTCTTGCTTCCTTCTTCAAAATGGGACAGATATGATTCCATCTTTCCAAGGAGAAAGGAAGAAAAAAAAAGATTTAGGGAAGCTTCATAACTTGTAGGGGAAAACCAGCTCTTCACTATGTCCCTAATTTCAAATTTTCCTCGAGATTTTAAGGAATTTCCCCCTTGGATGAAATTAGGGACTCTATCTTGGTTGAGCTATTTTATTCATAGTTAGAGAATTCATTCAATCTGTGTGTACTCTGGTATATTCGAAGGACTGTAACTTCTGTGATTTTTGTTTGCTACCTGGTTGGATAAATGTGTTTACTCAATATTCACTATTTATGCTAGTCTTCTGTGTCACTAGTAGACAGAGGGAAGGCATCAAGCCTTGGAATATAAACTTGGAGTACCCTTTCCTCTCTACAGAATAGTAAGCAGAAAAGCAGCTTGAACTCTAAAAGAAAGTCATTCTGCTGGACCTTTGGGGATACAGGGGAAGGGAGGGCATAGAGAAATAATGCTAGACTTGCATGCCCTCTCTGAGCAGAGCAGTGTGGCCAGCCTGGCAGACCTTTCTCCTGACCCCTTTAGACTCAAATCAAAGTCTCCCTGGGAGAGGAAGTAATATTCCAGAAATATATCTATTCATGCCTCCCAACAAGACTCATTTAGATGAATCCACATAAATGTACACATAAGTTGCATGAATAACACACACACCCTACATTGCCATCTCCTCACTTGCTCATTTGTCTTATACTTCAATTTTCTGGGTGGGTGGGAGAGAGAGAGAGAGAGAGAGAGAGAGAGAGAGAGAGAGAGAGAGAGAGAGAGAGAGAGAGGAGGGAGGGAGGGAGGGAGACAGAGAGAGATGTCAAGATAGTTGATGTTCCCCATCGCCACTGTATGATCCCTTCTTTGCAGCTTTGTGATATGCTTTAAGAACTCATCATTCCATTCCTCCTTCTGACCAGGCAGTTTGCAAACAAACTTCCATCACATTATTATTTCTGTTTTCCCCTCTATTCATCTTTACCCAAATGCCTTCTAACACTCTTCCTCCTCATCCCACCCCCCCCCCCACCAATGTCGGATTCATGGATTTCTTCACAAGACTATTTTTTCTTGCTGTATCTTGCTATTTTTCTGCCGTTTTGACCTAATCTGTTTCTTCCAGATTAGATATGCCTTTTCACTGTGGTATTTCAGTTGCAAATCACATCCTATAAAATCTTAATTTTATTTCTCTGGTTGTATTTACTTGCTTATGTAAATCTCCGCTTCATTTTGTTTATTGTCCATGACCTGCCCATTATTTACTATCTGTGAATTATTTTGTCCCAAGATCACCTATGTTTCAACTAAGCACCTTCAGTAACTTGAAATGTTCTTCATGCAAAAGCTATTTAACTGAGCCAGATTTCTCTGAAGAGGTTATGTGGGTTTTAAATATTCTTTGCTATATTTCCACTGCTGCAGTTCATTTTCTTGTGCAATTAAGCAAAGCTGAATATTGCATCATTTGTTAAGATACAGGAACTGTCAGTTTGAAGTACTACAGTAACAAAAGTCTTCATATTGTACACTTTTTTTGGTAAAGTTTTAACTCATTTTCCCCACTTTTTAACAAATGCTCACACTACAATAGATGGGCTGTTTGATTGCTAGACCAAATATTCATAAATGGATCTATTTTGAGACAAGTTACAGGGACTTATTCACAAAAACTCTAAGATTCTAAGAGCCTCTTGCCCACTTACCTAAATTAATGGTATAGTAATTCAATATTGCATTAAGGAGCAGTAATATCACAATCTTTTCTCCCAAACTCTGTGGTAATATATACATTTTCATCCTCTACCCATCAATATGGCCATATTCCCCATCTTTTATGTTGATGCTTAATGAATCCAAGTGAGAAAACACAGCTAAACATTATTTAGCTTACTCTCCAAACATATTTTTCACTAAACAGAAAAGGACATCTGTCACAGAAAAATATACAACTTTTGGCTAAAGAATTTTGAGTAATTAAGATTAACTGGTTATATTTGCCAGTGATTCTGTGCTGAAGGTTGCCTCATAAAAGTTCAGTGATGGTCAAGTCTTAAAGAAACATAGGGTATTCTTTCAAACCATCCAGAAAAGCAACTTCCTTCTCCCTTGTGGTCTAAACCATGATTTCTTTTTTTGCCATTCTTTCTGCTAGCCCCATATCCATACTGAACAGGAGGGAAGAAAAGTAGATTTTGAAATATTAATGATTCCTGACATGGTTGACAGGAGCAAATAACTGACAGGCAATTTCCAGCTTTTACACATTGTTCTTTGAACTGTTTGCACATGGCAGGTCATGGGGCTCTGCCTTTTCATTTTACTTTATTGTTTTTATTCACAACCTTGTTATATTATATTGTGGATTATATATGTGTACATATGCACAACTACCAGATGCATCTCACACTTTGGGTTTTTACCATTTCAAAAATAAATGTTTTCAGATGCAAGTGTGTGTGTGTGAGAGAGAGAGACAGAGACAGAGAGACAGACAGAGACAGAAAGAGACAGAGACAGAGAGACAGATAGAGAGAGACAGAGAGAGAGCAAATCAGAGAGACTGAGACAGAAAGAAGCAGAGAATAAAGGAGAGGAAAAGGAAGGAAGAGAGACAAATAGACTGGCTTTCAGAAAGACAGAGAGATAGAGACAAAGACAGAGAGGCAGAGACAGAGAGTGAAGAAGAAAGAGAGGGAGGAAAAGAGGTGACAAGTTCTCATTTAGCAGCAATTCTGTTTAAGAAACCACTGTTGGAAAGCAAAGAAAAGCAGAAAGAAAGCAAAGGTCAAGTCACAATGGTCCTGGCTAATTCGATTATGATGTAACGGAAGCATCAATGAAGCCTAGGGTTATTTGCACAGATGGCCCCACAAACATCATATTTCTGTTTTCCTATTTTCTTTTCTGTCATTCTCCTGGGTGTTTATAAGTCAGGACTGGCTAACATTATTAACCCAGGAATGACTGTGCTGAATTAAGCTGCTCTGTGAGAAATGTGGAGCCTTCTTTTTCCACAAAGCTAAATATATACAGATAAAGCTAAATGCATTGTCAAGCACCTCAATGTTCTATATAACAAGCTGTTTTATCCTATACCCACAGCCACTGCCACTAGGTGGTGCAGTAGAGAGAGTACCTGGCCTGGAGTCAGGAAGACTCATCTTCCTGAGCTCAAATCTGGCCTCAGACATTTACTAACAGTGTGATCCTGGAAAGTCACTTAACCCTCAGTTTCCTAATTTTCATCATCTGTAAAAGCTGGAGAAGGAAATAGCAAACTACTCCAAGAAAATGCCAAATGAGGTGAAGAAAAGGTGAACACAACTGAAAAAACTAAACACCAACCACTACCCATGGCCACAAGATGCTATGCAGCCATGATACAACAATATCCCCACAGTCAGAATGAGTGGAAAGCTTCCAGATCAGGATAATGACAAGAAAAGCTTATGTGTAGTCACTTTACGATCTACTAAACATTTTCAAATATATTGTCTCACTTGATACTTACAATCTTGTGAGCAGGATAAAGTATGTATCATTATCTCCATTTTACAGTTGAAGAAACAGACTTAGAAAAGCTAAGTAGCTAATCCAAACTCAGAAAGCTAATCATAGAAAGAAATCCAACAGCCCAAGTTTAGTACTCTACCCATTATACCCTATTGCCTCCAAAATGACCTTAAAAAACTTGAATTTTCTATCTGAAAACATAATATGTGTGTGGTGACTTGGCAGTAAATAGTTGGTTCATTGCTACCATAGATAGCATGCAAGATTTGAACAGAGAAAATCAGACCAACAAGGCTGGTCTGATGCAGAAACAAATAAGTAGCCATCTACAAAGTATGATTTAAGGGGCAAAAAGGCCCCCAAATTTCTCTGGCGCTACCATCATGCACCCTTCATTGCTGCTTGGTTTGAAATTCATGACACTCAAGTTTTCCTCACCCAGGTTGGACAGTGAAATGGAAAGCAGAGAAAGAGAGGAAGTAATATTATCTCCTGTGGGAATAGTCCAGAGGCCTAAACTCAACAAAAAATGTCCTTCAATAAACAGAGGACAATCACAAGTCTTGGTTCAGTAAAGAAATCAGGGTTCTGTAACTGTAAGGAGAGGCAACAAAGGATGAAGGTTCTGTTCAAGACAGAACTTGCAACAGAGTTGTTTGCTTGGATTCCCATAATGTGGTATCTGTTTCGTTGGGGTTTTTGTTTGTTTTTGTTTTTGCTTTGTTTGGTTGTTTACTTGGCAAGGCAATTGGGGTTAAGTGACTTGCCCAGGGTAACACAGCTAGTAAGTGTCAATTGTCTGGTCTGAGACTGGATTTGAAAGCAGGTGCTCCCCACTCCAGGACCCGGTGCTCTATCACTGCGCCACCTCACTGCCCCTGCCCGTTTTTAAAAATGCTGATGCACACTGGTTTTTGTCCTATGAAAGGGGCCCCAGAATCAATAAAACAGCTGCATGCCTATTTATAGAAGAGCACTATTGGCATACACATGTTACATAACTCCAACGTCTAACAAGCTTTTCCCCAGACCCCTATCTGGTATGTTTCCTGTCTTAATGAATACTTCCTATGAACATAGAAACCTGACAAAATATTCTAATTCCTCCTCAACTGTTTCCTCAAATCTGGTGAATATTTCAGGGGGCAATTGGATGGAGTTATTTAAATTGCCTGAGGCTGCTTCTCAGTGGTAGGTGAGAATGCCACACCCTCACTTAGTATTACCACATTAGAAGAGTGATTCAAGAAAAAAAAAATATGTGATCCTAACTATAGACGAATAATTTGGATATCTCAGTTCTTAAAAACAAAAACAAAACAAAACACCTATCTAAAGAGATTTATGCCACTGAGTTCCTTTTCTCCTTGATACAAATCCATGGAACAAACAGCAGCATTCAAAATCATTACCCTGACTTTCAAGCTTAACTCCTTGGACCCCAATAAATACTCAATGTCTTCATTTCTTACCAAACTGCACTCCAGACATCTTTACCAGGTCCCTGAGTCAGGTACCTTCATCCCCCCTACCCCTTCTCATATTCCTTTCATGCATCATCTCCCCTCATTAGAATGTGAGCTGATTGAGGGCAGGTGCTATCTTTCTTTTAGAACACTGCTGGGCACATAATAAGAATTTAATAAATGCTTGTTGATTGGCTGACTGAGATATAATATTGCATGTGTGGAATAGCAAGTAGGTCAGTCTGACTGGAGAATTGGGCACAAGGGGAATTAACATGTAATAAACCTGAAAGGTAGGCTGGAGCCAAACTATGAAGGGCTTTAAAGGCCAAAAAGAGGTTTTCTGTTATCCTGGAGGCAATGAGGAGTCAAGGAAGCTTCTTAAACAGCAAAGCTACATGGTCAGACACATGTTTTAGGACTATCAATTTGATTTCTTTTTTTTTAGACAATTGGGGTTAAGTGACTTGCCCAGGGTCACACAGCTAGTAAGTGTCAAGTGTTTGGTCTGAGGCCGGATTTGAACTCAGGTCCTCCTCACTTCAGGGCCAGTGCTCTATCCACTGCACCATCTAGCTGCCCCTCAATTTGATTTCTTTGTGAATTTCTTTGATTAGAGAGGGATGCAGAGAATTCAATCAGGACATTCTCATGATGCTCCGAAAGAGAGATTAATGAAACTGAAGTATTGAAAAAGGGCTGACTTTCCTGATGCCTTCATATGGAAGAACTCCATTTCTTTTATTGTCTGCAGAAGGGGGAGCCACGGAAATTCGCTTAAATTAAATTAAACTAAATTAAAATAGATTCATTTGGACATATGGAATTTCTTGACCATCGGTATGATCAAACACTGGAATGTTCTGCAAAGGGAAATTGTGAAGTCTCCATCCCTGGATATTTCAAGAATAGAAAGCCATCTGTCCTAGATGTTTTAGTCATTCACTTGCCCGAAAAGGCAGGTTAGACATGGTTATTTCCCAAAGTTCCATTCAGCTCTCTCTCTCTTTGCCTCTTTTTATCTGTCTCTTCTCTCTCTCTCTCTCTCTCTCTCTCTCTCTCTCTCTCTCTCTCTCT
>NW_020948943.1:0-4773 GCF_900497805.2 Vombatus ursinus | reverse complement strand
TCTCTCTCTCTCTCTCTCTCTCTCTCTCTCTCTCTCTCTCTCTCTCTTTCTCCATACATATATATATATACACATATATCTGCATACATATGTACACATATATTAATCTTTTTCTCCTCTGTTTTTAACAAGGCTACAATTCTGAGTCCTAGGAATGATCTTAACATATTCAGAGATGCTTAATAAATACTAATTGAATGACTGGACTTGATTGAAAAACCTGGGAACTCCTAGCTCTGCCATTAGTTTGTGGCTTTGGGCATTATATAACTGCTTGGTGTCTCCGTGACAACTGACACAAGAATGAAGAAACAGAGAAAGAGTTTTAAAAATAGAGGCTTCTGACAAACTGAGACCTGGAAAAGACCTTAGTTTAAAAAGGCCAAGATTTCCCACTACATCCGGGACCCTCTCCAGTTGTCCTGATCTATATCTTGCCACGGACCCAGATGGCTCCTGAGAAGAGAGTGAGACTGTTGACTTTACACAGCCCTCCCTGAAATCCAATTCACTTGCAAGTCATGACATCGCCTTCCTGTCATGGTCCTCTTACAGAATGAAGGACAAACAACAACAAACAACAAATAGCCGTATATATCTCTTTGGGAAAAATAGATGAAGTGATAAACATCACAAAGATTCCATAAGGATGAGCCATCTAGAAAATCTCAAGTATCAGAAGGTCATCATTCCAATCTACGATGACACAATCCTTAAAAAGTCAAGAAGATTCTAAATTTGTGAGATTTTTGAAATATGTTATGAGTCACTCCCCACCCCATCCCCCAAAAGAATGTAATTTCCTTGAGGGCACTGATTATTTTGTTTTTGTCAGTGCATACCCAGTTCCTATAACAGTTTCTTGAAGCCATGAATGTTTACCAAATAAATACATATTTGTTTAAAAGCTCATAACTCTCCCTCTTGCAGCCTAGGGTACTAGGTACTAGTTCTTAACTCACTATTATACTTACCAAAGAAAGGTAGCAGATGTCAACCATAGACACAAACTTTTATTTCTACTTGGCATCCTATTCCCCGCAGTTGTTTGGAGCTCCATCAAAACTGTTTCATCAAAATATAAGTTATATCATATAAATAGAATAGGCAATTTTAATTTGGTGGGAGGAGGGAAAGTTATGACTAACCTTAAACAGGAATCACTGTACTTCTATTGAAATGATATCAATATTCAAAATAGGCAACATAATGAACAAATCATATTAAAAAAGTTAATTTTCAAGCCTTTTTATTCTTTGCTTTAATACCTATGGAATTCTTGGATTTCCATTTACAAGAAATACTTGGATTGATATCCAAAGTATTTGCTAAGCTTCTTTAATTTAAATAAAAAGTAGCAGTGTTCTAAAATGTTCCTTTGTATGAATTCAAGTGTAATGGCAGTGATGGTAAGGTCTATTTTAATGCCCCCACAATATAATATATGTATTACAAGTAAAATCTACCAATAATTTAGCACATAAGCACCCCCATCATTCTATGGGTTTTGGCTTACTCACCCAATCTGTTCTCACACTAGCAGACCTAAGTTCCAGAGATAAACCACTACCAATGGTTACGTTCAAACTCTCAGATCCTAGAGGTAACCCGAACTGGACTTTCCCTACTCATCACTCCAGTGCTCAAGCACCCATTGAATGTGTTTTGTATCTATACAACAAGTATGAATTACTATTCATAGTAATGACACTTTTAGAACTTAAGCACAAATATTTATTTAATAATAAGGTAAAATAAATACTAGGGAGGAAAACTCAAAGGTTTAGGACAACTCACAACTCCACACTTCAGGCTTCAATGTTGTACATCCATCAGGAACATCTACACCAATCCAAACTTCTCTCTCTTCACAGCTTGGCTATTTATCCTCATCACTCTTCAGCTGGGGAAATCCTTTTCTCTTCTCCACTGAACATAGCCTTTCCAAACTGTTTTCAGTTAACCATCAGCCTTAAAAGGATATTTAGAAAGTGTTAGCCCTTAATGTGAATAGCAGTATTTTGTTTAAACCTTAGACCTGCTAAGCTCATCACACTGATTGGGCTATCTAGACAAGCAGTTGTTTATTGATGTGGATATTGCACGCTCCAATCAACAGAGAATTCACAGAAATACCTTTCAGGTTCATTGTATTAAATCAGCTCAGCCAAATCCCACCAAAAAAAAAAAAAAAAAAAACCCTCCCACAAGCCCCTCTGCTTTTCCTTCTCACGCCAGAGACAGCAGCAGAGAGCAGCAAGCCCTTACACAAAGTTTGACTTTTCTCCAGCACTGTGTCAATGAAAAACAATAGCCGCCATTGGAGCCCTTGACCAATGAAATCAGCTCTTTCCAACCAATCAGGAATCAGTCAACTGAAACCTTCTCTCAGCCTATTCCCTCTAAATGCCACAGTTCCAATGGAACAGTTTTTCAGCCCACCCATACTACAGATTCCTCTACCCAGTCCCCACTTCTCTTGACATTCTCCTGCTGTATTTTCACTGTATTAGCTATAATCCAATAGCTTCGATAAGAGTCTTCTGACTCTCAGTGATTCACATTTTACTTCATAAGTCTCATTCTCCTCATTTTGCCTATCAAATCCAACAGCCCTTTTTCAGTCATTCCACAGTATCCAAATGTTTATATGATTTCTCATTTTCTTAGTTTTACCATTTTAGTCATAAAATATGCATTTGAAAATCAGCTAAGGTATCTATCATGCCTTCTCTTAAATCTCCGAGACAGTCTGTCTCTTTAGTGCTCTTGAAACTGTTTCTTCACACTCAAATTTCTCTGTTTTCAATAAATATGAGGTTTTTTCTATCTCTTTATAATTTTTAACTGCTCCCACAAGCTCAGAGCTTCACTCCACTGCTGACAGAGATTCACTGCATCCACACTACAGATCATCTTTCCCAAACTGTCCAAACTCCCATCTGAAAGCTTTTCTTCATGCACATATTTTAGCAGTTTATATTAAAAACAGTTTTTTTCCACTCATATTAGTTATCAAAATCTTTATTCATAACAGTAGCAATATCTTACCTCCTTTGACAATAAATAGAAATATTTTCCTTTGCACAAAAACACTTTTTCTGGGCTTTTCATCAACTGCTTCATGTAAAAAGGGCCTTAGAGACACAATGTACATTATGTAAGTTTATAATTCAGATGAAGAAACTGAGACTTAAGAAAGCTTAAGTGATTTCATGACTTCTCAGTCAGCAAATGGTAGAGTTGGGACTTAAACCCATATCTCTTGACTCCAAGTTCTGTGTGCTACCCACATGACATCTCAAATGACAACTATCTGCCAACTATCTGTCTATCAACATTTGAGATGAAAAGATATGACTCTTTAGGTCCCTGACAACTCTAACAATCTATTACTGGTGGGATTTTCAGAATTCAATCAGGTCCACTATAGCTTATAAAATAATTCTTTCTAAACAGTTCAAGTGCTCAGAGAATACAAGGATCAGTCAAATTCTGCTTTCCGAACTAAATTGAGAACACCTTGATAACAAGGAGTACATTCTCTATTATCATTGTCTCCTCACATCACTTCAGATAGTGCTCTGCACACAGAAGGTGCTCATTAAATGTTGCTCCTATCAGGAAAAGCATCGCAAACCATAATTTAAATTTCAATATTGATTTCATTTTTTGGGTGACCAATGACTCATGTTCTTCAGTATGGATACCCATTAACATTCTCAACTGAAACCCCTAGAGCTGACTCAGAAGGACAGATGGGCCATAGAAAAAAGTTGTGTTCAATTCTAATGAGATACCTATTGATCAGTTGATTCAATTTAATTCAACAAACATTTATTGAATACCTGCGGTACATTGGAAGGTGGCTCTGTGGAGGAAACTTATAATCTAGTAAGGGATTGGAGATATATAACATATTTCTACAATATAAGACCAAATGTCAAAAATACTAAGTGAAAGTGGAGAAAAAAGAAAGTGCCAAAAGGAGAGAAATAATTTTCAGTTCAGAGAATCATGGAAGTTTTCATGAGCAAAAAAAAAAAAAAAACCCAACATTTTAAGCCAAGTTTTAAAGGATGAATAGAATTTTTTATAAAAAGCAGAGATGGGAGAAACATCATTCCAAGAGGATAGAATAGCATGTCCAAAAGTAAGGAAATAGAAAAGTACAGGGTGGGTAGTTCAGTTTGGTTATAGTAGGTAGTTTAGTTTGATTACAGCATAAGATGCATAAGGGCTCAAAGTAGGATCAGATCATGGACTCCACATCATGGAGGATCTTAAATGTTTGTGGATCATCAATTATCAATCATCATCACCAGCACCTTCCCTCCCTTCTCTTCCTTTTCCTTGTCCTCATTCTTCTCTTACTGATGTTCTTCTTCTTAGTATTACTAATTCTTCTAGAACTGCAGGAACAAGAAATCATGTTTGTATGGTGTTTTTCAGATCAATTTTGTCCATATTGAATTGGAAGCTATCCAGGTGGATTTGTCTACCAGGCAAATGGAAATGTGGATCTGGAGCTAAGAACAGAAGCCAGAGTTAAATATATAGATGGAGAAGTATTTTATTATAGATGTAATTGCTGAAGCCATAAGAATGAAGAATACCATGGGATAGAACGACAAGGACTAAGCTTTAGGAAATAACTTCATTAGAGATTGGGAGGAAGAACTAGCAAAAGATGAAAGAGAATTCAAAGAGGTTAGAGGAGAATCAAAAAAAGGAAGGAAGGAAGGAAGGAAGGAAGGAAGGAAGGAAGGAAGG
>NW_020948942.1:0-12474 GCF_900497805.2 Vombatus ursinus | reverse complement strand
CACACACACACACACACACACACACACACACACACACACACACACACTTTTCCATTCATGGTACCCCAGGCACCAAACCCCTGTGGGGAAAAGCCAAGCAAACCAGATAAAAGGATTGGTCTGCTAGCAGTATATTGACATGCCCCTCTTTATGTTTACTAAGAGTCAAAAACATCCAGGAGGTGTACATCACAACAAGCATCTGCCAATAGATTACCTCCTAATCAGTAACTCAGCTCTTGAATTTGCCATCAATTAACAGACATGTAAGCGCCTATGATGTGCCAGGCATTTTATGCCCATTTAGAGGGATACGAAAACAAAAATGAAACAATACCAGCCCTCAAGGAACTTCATATTCTATAGGGACAATCAATATGTACTTCATATTCTATAGGGACAATCAATATGTACTTATATACAAAAAATATACAACACAAATAAGAGGAATATTGAGGGAGAGATTGGAGGGAGCACCAGCAGCTGGATAAGTTCGGAAAGGTGTCTTGTAGAAAATGGCTCTTGTGCTGAGTTTTGAAGGAAATAATGATAAGCAATAAAATGAAGACATGGGGAAGGCATGTATTTCAGGTACGTGGGGCAGCCCATGCAAGGACAAGTTGATGAGAGATGAAATGTCATGTAATAAGATCATAGTTTTAGAGTTGGAAGGACAATCTTCTCATTTTGCAAATGAGGAAACTGAGACCCAAAAAGGTTAAGTTACTTTCTCTGCATCATACAAACAATAATTATTAAGAGGACATTTGAGCCCAGGTCTTTCTGACTCCAAATCCAGCTTTCTCTCCTCTACAAAACATTGTGTCATTCTGCATTTTGTAGCTTTATCTTGTATTTATCCTATTGTGGGGTTAGAAATTGTTTCATTTGGTAGTTGTTGTTTTTTTACAATGCATTTTAAAAATAATGGAAAATGGGGGTGGTGCCATGGTCCTAGTGACAAGTACATTCTATCTCCATTTTTAAAGGTGAATTAAATGGATACTTCAAAGTATAGGACAGAGGGTTTTATTTAAGATTCCTAGCAAAATTCTAGACTGTTTTGGGTTGGACTAATTAAATGACCTTTAAGGTTTTTTTAAACCATAAATTTCCATCATTGTAATATTTTTAAATTATTTAAATTCTAAACACAAAGCCAATTGGTATTCTTTCTAATTGCATGCATACTGTGAGCAATATGATCTTTTTTAATGATTGAATTCAAAAATGAAATAAATATCTAAAAAATCAATCACATGCATAGCTGAGTGGGTTTTTTTTTATTTATTTTTAACATTCTTTTTTTTTAAATTTTAAGTTTCAAATTCTTTCCATCCTTCCCACCCCTGCCCTACCCACTGCAAAGGCAAGCAATATATCAATTATTGTGAAATCCTGCAAAACATATGGCCACATTAGCCATATTATAAAAAAGCAAGAAAGAAAAAGAAAATGAGAAAAATATATTTTAGTTTGCACTCAGAGTTTATCAGTTCTCTCTCTAGAGGTGAATAGCACTTTTTCATCGTGAATCCTTTGGAATTATGTCGGATCATTATCTTGAATAGAATAGCGAAGTCTTTTACAGCTGATCATCATTACAATCTTGCTGTTACTGTGTACAATGATCTCCTGGTTCTGCTCACTTCACTTTGCTTCAGTTCATATAGATCTTACCATGTTTTTATGAAACCATCCCCCTCATCATTGGTCATAGCACAACAGTACTCCAACACAATCATATGCCACAACTTATTCAGTCATGCCCCATATGATGAGCATCCCCTCAATTTCAAATTCTTTGCCACCACAAAAAAAGAGCCACTATACATACTTTTGTGCATATTGGTCCTTTACTTTTTATTTTGATCTCTTTGGAGTATATACTTAGTAGTGGTAATGATGGGTCAAAGAGTATGCACAATTATATAGCATTTTGAACACAGTCCCAAATTGTTCTCCAAAATAGTTGGACCACTTGGACAACTCTACCAACAGTTTATTAGTGTACCTATTTTCCCTCATCCCTTCCAGCATTTGTCATTTCTGATAGGTGTGAGGTGGTACTTCACAGTTGTTTTAATTTGCCTTTCTCTTATCAATAATGATTTAAAGGATTTTTTTTTCATATGACTAGATAGCTTTGATTTCTTCTGAAAACTACTTGTTCATATCCTTTAACCACTTATAAATTGGGGAATGGCTCTTATTTTGATAAATTTGACTCAGATCCCTATATGTTTGAGAAATAAGGCCCTTATCACTTTTCACTTCAGCTGAAGCATAACAGCTTCTCCTCCAGCCCCTTATTTTAATTCTTTGCATGTGTCTTGTTCTTTCAAGTGCATCTCTTGTAAAAAAAAAAAAAAGAAAACATATTGTTGGATTCTAGTTTCTAATCTACTCTGACATCTGCTTGCACTTTATGGTGAACTCATCCCATTCGCATTCACAGTTATGAGTATATTTCCCTCCAACACATTTTCTTCTGTTTATCCTCTATTTTTATCCTGTATCTCCTCAAAAGTCTGTTTTGCTTCTCTTTTGTTTCTGCCTCCTTTAATCCACCATCCCTTTTGTCATCATCCCCTCTTCCATTCTCTTATCTTCTTCCCTTCCTATTTCCCTATTGGGTAAAATAAATTTTCTATGCAACTAGGGGTGTGTGTGTGTGTGTGTGTGTGTGTGTGTGTGTGTGTGTGTATGTGTGTGTGTGTGTATTCTTCCCTCTTTGAACCAACTCTTATGTGAGTGAGGTTCAAGCATTGCCTGCCACCACCACATCATTTTCAATAAAAGCTCTTCTTGTGTGCCTCTTTTATGTAAGAAAAATTTCCTCCATTCTACCTCTTCCTTTCTCCTTTTCCAGGGCATCCCTATTTCTTACCCCTTCATTTTTTTTAGATCATCCCAACATAATTGACTCCCACCTATGCCCTCTGTCTATGTAGACTACTTCTAACTGTCCTAATAATGATAAAGTTCTTAAGAATTACAAGTATCATCTTCCCATGTAGGAATATAAACAGTTTAACTTTATCGAGTCCCTTGTGATTTCTCTGTCATGTTTACCTTTTTATACTCCTCTTGAGTCTTATATTTCAGTTCTGGTCTCTTCATCAGGAATGTTTGAAAGTCCTCTATTTCATTAAATATCCATTTTTCCTTGGAAGTATTATCCTGTTTGCTGGGTAGGTTATTCTTGGTTGTAATCCTAGCATCTTTGCCTTCTAGAATATCATGTTCCAACCTTCCACTCCTTTAATGTATACTAAATCTTGTGTGATTCTGACTGTGGCTCCATAATATTTGAATTGTTTCTTTCTGGCTGCTTGCAATATTTTCTCCTTGACCTGGGAGCTCTGGGATTTGGCTATAATATTTCTGGGAGTTTTCATTTTGAGATGTCTTTCAGATAGTGATCTGTGGATTCTTTCAATATCTATTTTAGCATTTGGATCTAAGATATCAAGGCAGTTTTCCTTTATAATTTCTTGAAATATGTTGTCTAGGATCTTTTTGAAAATGGTTTTTAGGTAGTCCAATACATTTAAAATCATCCCTCCTCAATCTACTTTCTAGGCCAGTTGTTTTTCTGATGAGATATTTCACATTTTCTTCTATTTTTCATTCTTTTGATTTTGTTTCTCTCTTACAGCTACAAGTAGTAGCGCTACTCTCTGCCTTAGGACAGCCAACACAGCCCCTGCTCCCTTGTGACCAACCAGCAGCATTCCTCTCTACCCTATAACTGTGACCCAGACCTGTGTATGGGCAATAGAGTTGCACCCAGTGCCACAAAAGGATCCCCTGTTTTCTCTTTCTTACCAGTTGTCCAACTCCCTCACTATCTCTGGACTGAGAGCTCCCTCAGCTGCTGCTGCTGCTGCCACCATTGCAGCCACCTCTGAGGCCCATGGATGGTGCTGCTGATGCATGTATGTGGTGAGTTCTGGCCTAGCCCCCACTCAGATGTTCATAACTTCTATTACTGACCTCCTAAGTTATTTTAGACTAGAAAAATGTCTCACTCTGGCCTTTTGTTGGCTCTGCCACTCCAAAATTTTAGTTGAGGCATTATTTTAAATTCTTTGGAGGGCAATATTGGGAGAGTTCAGCTGGGTTCCTGCCTCTAACCTGCCATCTTGACTATGCTCATAGGTGAGTGTTTAAGGCTAGAAATAGAAAGTATACAAGTCGACGTGATGTCTGTGATGCCATCAGTCATCTAAACTGATACTTTCTACTTTTGCACCAGTTCAAACACCTCTTCACCCATGTTTAGTGCTGAAATATATCAATTCTAACTTGATCACATAAACTTTTAAAAGAGTTCAAATAAATTGCTTTAAAAACAAACAAACAAACAAATGGTGTTGATCTCTATGCATAATTGTCCCAATTCATTAGATTTAAGACAATTTTGGAGACTGAAGAGCATTTTCTATAAAAAAGGTGCAGTTGGAAATGTCAAATAACTCATAAAATTAGGTTTGGGGTCAGTTCCAATGAATGCCTAATAAAAATCCTTCTATTTTTAATATTCTGAAAAGAACCTGGAGATTCTCAAATATCAGCACAATTTTAAAACCACATGACATTAACATAAAAGGTCTTGATCTGTTTCCATGGCTACCTTTTTTCATTCATTCTTTCTACAAATAAAGTATATAACAAAAAATTCTAAGCACTTAAACACAAAGCGAATTGGCATTTTTTCTAATTGCATGAAGACTGTGATCAATATAACCCTTTTTTTAAAAAAAAGAGATGTATATTATTTTGTTGAATTAAAAAATGAAATAAATATCCAGAAAATCAATAATTTTATATTCAAAGTTCTCAGCACAACACCTTTTAATTTGAAAATCATATTTTAATCTGTCAGAGTTGATTTTTGAACTCAAAAATACATGATACTGTTGGAAAGTCAAAAGTTTAGTATTTCATGATGATTTTAAAAATAATGAAATGATGGAAATTTATAGTTTAAAAGGACCTCAGAGGTCATTTAAATTAGTCCACACCAACATACCATAGGATTTTGCCAAGAAACTTAAGTAAAGCTCTCTGTCCTATACTTTTAAGAATCCATCTAATTCACCTTTTAAAAAATGGAGACAGACATTATCCAATTGATAAATGGCCAAAGGATATGAACAGGCAGTTTTCAGAGGAAAAAAATTAAAGCTAGCTATAGTCATATGAAAAAATGCTCTAAATCACTATTGATTAGTGAAATGCAAATTAAAACAACTCTGAGGTACCACCTCACACCAATCAGATTGGCTAACATGACAAAATAGGAAAATGATAAATGTTGGAGAAGATATGGGGAAATTGGAACACTAATGCATTGCGGGTGGAGTTGTGAACTGATATAACCATTTTGGAAAGCAATTTAGAACTATGCCCACAGGACTAAAAAACTGCATACCCTTTGATTCAGCAATAGCACTGCTAGGTCTGTATCCCAAAAAGATCACAAAAATGGGAAAAGGACTCACTTGTGCAAAAAATATTTATAAGCAACTCTTTTTGTAGTAGTAAAGAATTGGGAATTGAGGGGATGTCCATCAATTGGGGAATGGCTGAACAAGTTATAGCATATGAATGTAATGGAATACTATTGTTCCATAAGAAAGGATGAGCAGGCAGATTTCAGAAAAACCTGGAAAGACTTACATGAACTGATGCTGATTGAAGTGAGCAGAACCAGGAGAACATTGTACACAGTAACAGCAACATTGTGCAATGACCAACTTTGATAGACTTAGCTCTTCTCAGCAATGCAATGACCTAAGGCAATTACAAAAGACTAAAGATGGAAAATGCTATCCATAACTATGGAGTCTGAAAGCAGATCAAAACACACTATTTGCTCTCTTTTTTTGTTTGTTTTTTTTTTCTTTCTTATGGTTTTTCCCTTCACTTCTCATTCTTCTTGACAACATGACTAAAGTGGAAATATGTTTATGCCATCTTGGGGAGGGGTGAGGGGAGGGAGGGGGAAAATTTAGAACTCAAAATTTTATGGAAGTGAATGTTGAAAACTAAAAATAAATTATAAAAAATGGAGGCAGAATATGCTTCTCATTAGGACTTTGGCACTTCTCCTATTTTCCATTATTTTTCAAAGACCTTTGATAGCAGGCCAGGGATCACATCTCTAAATTGTTTTAGCACCCTGAGATATAGTTCATCTGGGACCTGTGACTTGAACTCATTAAAAGCAGCTAGTGCTCTCTTCCTATAATGCTGGCTTCAAGCCTAGAATATCTGCATAGGATTCTCCTCATTAGTGGAAAGAATGATAATTCAACACTGTATACCTGTGTTGGTTGGTGCAAAAGCAATGGAGATGAGAGATATACTTCTTGCTTCCTTCTTCAAAATGGGACAGATATGATTCCATCTTTCCAAGGAGAAAGGAAGAAAAAAAAAGATTTAGGGAAGCTTCATAACTTGTAGGGGAAAACCAGCTCTTCACTATGTCCCTAATTTCAAATTTTCCTCGAGATTTTAAGGAATTTCCCCCTTGGATGAAATTAGGGACTCTATCTTGGTTGAGCTATTTTATTCATAGTTAGAGAATTCATTCAATCTGTGTGTACTCTGGTATATTCGAAGGACTGTAACTTCTGTGATTTTTGTTTGCTACCTGGTTGGATAAATGTGTTTACTCAATATTCACTATTTATGCTAGTCTTCTGTGTCACTAGTAGACAGAGGGAAGGCATCAAGCCTTGGAATATAAACTTGGAGTACCCTTTCCTCTCTACAGAATAGTAAGCAGAAAAGCAGCTTGAACTCTAAAAGAAAGTCATTCTGCTGGACCTTTGGGGATACAGGGGAAGGGAGGGCATAGAGAAATAATGCTAGACTTGCATGCCCTCTCTGAGCAGAGCAGTGTGGCCAGCCTGGCAGACCTTTCTCCTGACCCCTTTAGACTCAAATCAAAGTCTCCCTGGGAGAGGAAGTAATATTCCAGAAATATATCTATTCATGCCTCCCAACAAGACTCATTTAGATGAATCCACATAAATGTACACATAAGTTGCATGAATAACACACACACCCTACATTGCCATCTCCTCACTTGCTCATTTGTCTTATACTTCAATTTTCTGGGTGGGTGGGAGAGAGAGAGAGAGAGAGAGAGAGAGAGAGAGAGAGAGAGAGAGAGAGAGAGAGAGAGAGGAGGGAGGGAGGGAGGGAGACAGAGAGAGATGTCAAGATAGTTGATGTTCCCCATCGCCACTGTATGATCCCTTCTTTGCAGCTTTGTGATATGCTTTAAGAACTCATCATTCCATTCCTCCTTCTGACCAGGCAGTTTGCAAACAAACTTCCATCACATTATTATTTCTGTTTTCCCCTCTATTCATCTTTACCCAAATGCCTTCTAACACTCTTCCTCCTCATCCCACCCCCCCCCCCACCAATGTCGGATTCATGGATTTCTTCACAAGACTATTTTTTCTTGCTGTATCTTGCTATTTTTCTGCCGTTTTGACCTAATCTGTTTCTTCCAGATTAGATATGCCTTTTCACTGTGGTATTTCAGTTGCAAATCACATCCTATAAAATCTTAATTTTATTTCTCTGGTTGTATTTACTTGCTTATGTAAATCTCCGCTTCATTTTGTTTATTGTCCATGACCTGCCCATTATTTACTATCTGTGAATTATTTTGTCCCAAGATCACCTATGTTTCAACTAAGCACCTTCAGTAACTTGAAATGTTCTTCATGCAAAAGCTATTTAACTGAGCCAGATTTCTCTGAAGAGGTTATGTGGGTTTTAAATATTCTTTGCTATATTTCCACTGCTGCAGTTCATTTTCTTGTGCAATTAAGCAAAGCTGAATATTGCATCATTTGTTAAGATACAGGAACTGTCAGTTTGAAGTACTACAGTAACAAAAGTCTTCATATTGTACACTTTTTTTGGTAAAGTTTTAACTCATTTTCCCCACTTTTTAACAAATGCTCACACTACAATAGATGGGCTGTTTGATTGCTAGACCAAATATTCATAAATGGATCTATTTTGAGACAAGTTACAGGGACTTATTCACAAAAACTCTAAGATTCTAAGAGCCTCTTGCCCACTTACCTAAATTAATGGTATAGTAATTCAATATTGCATTAAGGAGCAGTAATATCACAATCTTTTCTCCCAAACTCTGTGGTAATATATACATTTTCATCCTCTACCCATCAATATGGCCATATTCCCCATCTTTTATGTTGATGCTTAATGAATCCAAGTGAGAAAACACAGCTAAACATTATTTAGCTTACTCTCCAAACATATTTTTCACTAAACAGAAAAGGACATCTGTCACAGAAAAATATACAACTTTTGGCTAAAGAATTTTGAGTAATTAAGATTAACTGGTTATATTTGCCAGTGATTCTGTGCTGAAGGTTGCCTCATAAAAGTTCAGTGATGGTCAAGTCTTAAAGAAACATAGGGTATTCTTTCAAACCATCCAGAAAAGCAACTTCCTTCTCCCTTGTGGTCTAAACCATGATTTCTTTTTTTGCCATTCTTTCTGCTAGCCCCATATCCATACTGAACAGGAGGGAAGAAAAGTAGATTTTGAAATATTAATGATTCCTGACATGGTTGACAGGAGCAAATAACTGACAGGCAATTTCCAGCTTTTACACATTGTTCTTTGAACTGTTTGCACATGGCAGGTCATGGGGCTCTGCCTTTTCATTTTACTTTATTGTTTTTATTCACAACCTTGTTATATTATATTGTGGATTATATATGTGTACATATGCACAACTACCAGATGCATCTCACACTTTGGGTTTTTACCATTTCAAAAATAAATGTTTTCAGATGCAAGTGTGTGTGTGTGAGAGAGAGAGACAGAGACAGAGAGACAGACAGAGACAGAAAGAGACAGAGACAGAGAGACAGATAGAGAGAGACAGAGAGAGAGCAAATCAGAGAGACTGAGACAGAAAGAAGCAGAGAATAAAGGAGAGGAAAAGGAAGGAAGAGAGACAAATAGACTGGCTTTCAGAAAGACAGAGAGATAGAGACAAAGACAGAGAGGCAGAGACAGAGAGTGAAGAAGAAAGAGAGGGAGGAAAAGAGGTGACAAGTTCTCATTTAGCAGCAATTCTGTTTAAGAAACCACTGTTGGAAAGCAAAGAAAAGCAGAAAGAAAGCAAAGGTCAAGTCACAATGGTCCTGGCTAATTCGATTATGATGTAACGGAAGCATCAATGAAGCCTAGGGTTATTTGCACAGATGGCCCCACAAACATCATATTTCTGTTTTCCTATTTTCTTTTCTGTCATTCTCCTGGGTGTTTATAAGTCAGGACTGGCTAACATTATTAACCCAGGAATGACTGTGCTGAATTAAGCTGCTCTGTGAGAAATGTGGAGCCTTCTTTTTCCACAAAGCTAAATATATACAGATAAAGCTAAATGCATTGTCAAGCACCTCAATGTTCTATATAACAAGCTGTTTTATCCTATACCCACAGCCACTGCCACTAGGTGGTGCAGTAGAGAGAGTACCTGGCCTGGAGTCAGGAAGACTCATCTTCCTGAGCTCAAATCTGGCCTCAGACATTTACTAACAGTGTGATCCTGGAAAGTCACTTAACCCTCAGTTTCCTAATTTTCATCATCTGTAAAAGCTGGAGAAGGAAATAGCAAACTACTCCAAGAAAATGCCAAATGAGGTGAAGAAAAGGTGAACACAACTGAAAAAACTAAACACCAACCACTACCCATGGCCACAAGATGCTATGCAGCCATGATACAACAATATCCCCACAGTCAGAATGAGTGGAAAGCTTCCAGATCAGGATAATGACAAGAAAAGCTTATGTGTAGTCACTTTACGATCTACTAAACATTTTCAAATATATTGTCTCACTTGATACTTACAATCTTGTGAGCAGGATAAAGTATGTATCATTATCTCCATTTTACAGTTGAAGAAACAGACTTAGAAAAGCTAAGTAGCTAATCCAAACTCAGAAAGCTAATCATAGAAAGAAATCCAACAGCCCAAGTTTAGTACTCTACCCATTATACCCTATTGCCTCCAAAATGACCTTAAAAAACTTGAATTTTCTATCTGAAAACATAATATGTGTGTGGTGACTTGGCAGTAAATAGTTGGTTCATTGCTACCATAGATAGCATGCAAGATTTGAACAGAGAAAATCAGACCAACAAGGCTGGTCTGATGCAGAAACAAATAAGTAGCCATCTACAAAGTATGATTTAAGGGGCAAAAAGGCCCCCAAATTTCTCTGGCGCTACCATCATGCACCCTTCATTGCTGCTTGGTTTGAAATTCATGACACTCAAGTTTTCCTCACCCAGGTTGGACAGTGAAATGGAAAGCAGAGAAAGAGAGGAAGTAATATTATCTCCTGTGGGAATAGTCCAGAGGCCTAAACTCAACAAAAAATGTCCTTCAATAAACAGAGGACAATCACAAGTCTTGGTTCAGTAAAGAAATCAGGGTTCTGTAACTGTAAGGAGAGGCAACAAAGGATGAAGGTTCTGTTCAAGACAGAACTTGCAACAGAGTTGTTTGCTTGGATTCCCATAATGTGGTATCTGTTTCGTTGGGGTTTTTGTTTGTTTTTGTTTTTGCTTTGTTTGGTTGTTTACTTGGCAAGGCAATTGGGGTTAAGTGACTTGCCCAGGGTAACACAGCTAGTAAGTGTCAATTGTCTGGTCTGAGACTGGATTTGAAAGCAGGTGCTCCCCACTCCAGGACCCGGTGCTCTATCACTGCGCCACCTCACTGCCCCTGCCCGTTTTTAAAAATGCTGATGCACACTGGTTTTTGTCCTATGAAAGGGGCCCCAGAATCAATAAAACAGCTGCATGCCTATTTATAGAAGAGCACTATTGGCATACACATGTTACATAACTCCAACGTCTAACAAGCTTTTCCCCAGACCCCTATCTGGTATGTTTCCTGTCTTAATGAATACTTCCTATGAACATAGAAACCTGACAAAATATTCTAATTCCTCCTCAACTGTTTCCTCAAATCTGGTGAATATTTCAGGGGGCAATTGGATGGAGTTATTTAAATTGCCTGAGGCTGCTTCTCAGTGGTAGGTGAGAATGCCACACCCTCACTTAGTATTACCACATTAGAAGAGTGATTCAAGAAAAAAAAAATATGTGATCCTAACTATAGACGAATAATTTGGATATCTCAGTTCTTAAAAACAAAAACAAAACAAAACACCTATCTAAAGAGATTTATGCCACTGAGTTCCTTTTCTCCTTGATACAAATCCATGGAACAAACAGCAGCATTCAAAATCATTACCCTGACTTTCAAGCTTAACTCCTTGGACCCCAATAAATACTCAATGTCTTCATTTCTTACCAAACTGCACTCCAGACATCTTTACCAGGTCCCTGAGTCAGGTACCTTCATCCCCCCTACCCCTTCTCATATTCCTTTCATGCATCATCTCCCCTCATTAGAATGTGAGCTGATTGAGGGCAGGTGCTATCTTTCTTTTAGAACACTGCTGGGCACATAATAAGAATTTAATAAATGCTTGTTGATTGGCTGACTGAGATATAATATTGCATGTGTGGAATAGCAAGTAGGTCAGTCTGACTGGAGAATTGGGCACAAGGGGAATTAACATGTAATAAACCTGAAAGGTAGGCTGGAGCCAAACTATGAAGGGCTTTAAAGGCCAAAAAGAGGTTTTCTGTTATCCTGGAGGCAATGAGGAGTCAAGGAAGCTTCTTAAACAGCAAAGCTACATGGTCAGACACATGTTTTAGGACTATCAATTTGATTTCTTTTTTTTTAGACAATTGGGGTTAAGTGACTTGCCCAGGGTCACACAGCTAGTAAGTGTCAAGTGTTTGGTCTGAGGCCGGATTTGAACTCAGGTCCTCCTCACTTCAGGGCCAGTGCTCTATCCACTGCACCATCTAGCTGCCCCTCAATTTGATTTCTTTGTGAATTTCTTTGATTAGAGAGGGATGCAGAGAATTCAATCAGGACATTCTCATGATGCTCCGAAAGAGAGATTAATGAAACTGAAGTATTGAAAAAGGGCTGACTTTCCTGATGCCTTCATATGGAAGAACTCCATTTCTTTTATTGTCTGCAGAAGGGGGAGCCACGGAAATTCGCTTAAATTAAATTAAACTAAATTAAAATAGATTCATTTGGACATATGGAATTTCTTGACCATCGGTATGATCAAACACTGGAATGTTCTGCAAAGGGAAATTGTGAAGTCTCCATCCCTGGATATTTCAAGAATAGAAAGCCATCTGTCCTAGATGTTTTAGTCATTCACTTGCCCGAAAAGGCAGGTTAGACATGGTTATTTCCCAAAGTTCCATTCAGCTCTCTCTCTCTTTGCCTCTTTTTATCTGTCTCTTCTCTCTCTCTCTCTCTCTCTCTCTCTCTCTCTCTCTCTCTCTCTCT
>NW_020948941.1:0-10794 GCF_900497805.2 Vombatus ursinus | reverse complement strand
TATCTGGGTTTGTTTGTGTGTGTGTGTGTGTGTGTGTGTGTGTGTGTGTTTACTGTGCTTTAAGATTTGCAAAACCTTTTTTTTCCTCCAGGAACCAGAGGCTTAGGAACATGGAAATTACTTTTTTGAGGTCACACAGTTACTAAGTAGCAGAACTGGAATTTGAACCCAGATCTCACAAACTCCAAAACCAGTTCTTTTACTAGGGCCCCATTCTGCCCTAGAATTTGTAAAATGGTAAGACTTGAGTAGCATTCCAGTTGGATGTAGAGACCTCTCCATTTAAAAGGAGGAGCAACTTTTAGAGCAGTTTACTATAGAGGAAACTATATACTTCCCAATGCTCCTGGGAGGAAAACAACATTGGCAACTGCCTTCAAAGGCCAGTACCTTTTTCATTCCAATCTTTGTGGCCCTTTCCTCTCATTGGGAGTGATTTATGACTTGCTAAGAGAGGAGGAAACAAGGGGGGAAAGGTGGAGAATAGTATCAGCGCTAGCCTCAAGGGCTATCTATACACCACCTGCTCCAGCCAAGGTTTATTGGCTTTACTCAAGTCACTTAATTCCATGCACCTTTAGAAAGGTCCTCACTTACCAGAGGGAGTTTTGTGTACATCATTTTTATGGTTCTTTGACTAAGTTATGCAGATCCTGAAAACAGCTGTTTCTCCTGGATGGTAAATCTAAATCTAAATGGGATTTTACTTCCTCTGATCACAAATTTAACATAAAAAAGAGATTGAAATTTAGAATGTTTCCTCTGCTTTGAACTTTGAGATCTTTCTCTTATCTAGAGAATTTACTCATTCCAAGGCCAATAGAACTTCTAGCATTAAAAATTAAGCAAAATGGTTGAAGGACAAAGCAATTCACCAAATACCTATTAAGTACCTACTAGGTGCACAATGCTATGCTTAAACCTGAGGGAGATATAAAAGTAAATTACACATTCCCTACCTTTAAGCAAAGACATTAAACACAATCTTAAGTCTTCATTAAGAGAAGCATAGCATCTAGGGCTAGGGTGGTCATAGTACCATTGTATGCTGGCGTGGTCCTCTGCACATCTGGATTGATGTTTAGTCTTGTGTGAGATATTTTAGGAAGGACATCGATAAAAAACAGAGGATAGCAAATAGGAGGGGGAAAAGACCTCAGTCCATACCATGCAAAGATCAGCTGAAGGAGCTGACTTAGAATGGAAATAAGAGCTGCTTTCAAGACTTGGAAGTCTATCACTGGGAAGAGGCTTAGACATAGTCTGCTTGGCTCCAGAAAACTGATTGAGGAGAAATGGAGGGAATTTACAAAGATGGAAAGAAAAGATTTCCTAATTGGGGTCATCCAAAAGAAGAATGGGCTGCCCTGGGAAATTGTGGGAGTCCTTGAGAAAAAGCTAGAAGACCACTTGTTGGGTACATGGTAGAGGAATTCTTGTTCAGGTATTGGTTGGACCAAAGAGCCTCTTAGATCCCACCCAGGTTAGAGATTCTGTGATTCTGTGAAGGAACTTGCAATACAATGATATCTCACACACACACACACACACACACACACACACACACACTACAATCCAAAATAGAACATGAGAAGAATGCCAAAGATACTCAAAAGATTCAAAGAACAGTTTTGGGTTTTCTCTTATTCCAGCTCTCTACTTTTACCAGAAGAAAGCCTCTTTCTTATGATGAATGATCATTCAAGGCTCCAGCCTACAGTATAAATGGCAAAGGACATGATAGCACCCAGTATCTGGGTACATCTTTCAACATCTTGGCAAGTTTCTATTCTGCTTCATTAAACAGGGATGAGAGAAGGTCATCTTTGACTCAGAGGACTTCCATCTGACCCAATTCATCAGGGTGGACATCTCAGTTTTCCTCTTCTACTCAATCTGCTTCTCTCAGCTTTCAGGTTCTATGTCTTTATGGTGATTTATCTTTGTATTCCCCTAACAGGGCATAATCCAAATCTGTATGTGTGGGACACATACCGTAGGTGCTTTTAATAATAACAATACTAATAATAATAGATAACTTTTACATAGTGCTTACTCTGTCCAGCACTGGGCTAAGTACCTTACAATTATGATCTCATTCGGTCTTCACAATACCCCTGGGAGGTCTCCATTTTGCGGACAAGGAAATTGAGGCAAACAGGTGAAGTAGCTTGCCCAGGTCCACACAGCTAGTAAGTGTTTGAAGAAAATTTGAACTCAGGTCTTCCTGACCCCAAGTCATGCCTTGTACAGCAATGTGACCTTGAGATAATACCTGAAAAAAAGAGTTTTAAAAATCTAAAAGGCAATTTGGAAATGAGAAACTTTATTGAGTTAATTCTTCACAAATTCAGCCTCACCACTACTGTCAATGATAAATGAAGATGAATTTTTAAAACCTAGTAGGTGGGCTAAGTCCTAGAATCATTACTTGAGTAATGTTTTCTATATGCTCTCTACAGAAATGGACTCCCTCCCCCACATTAAAACACTAAAGCTGAGGGAAGTAGGGGAAGTCTATGTTGCTATTGACTTCCCAACATATTTCTTGTGTTACATATTCTCTCCAAAAAGAGAAAGACAATGAACATGTGAGGTGTAGTGGAAGGAGACCTGGATAGGAACTCAGTAGAATTGGATTCTGGTCCTGGTTCTTCTGCTAACTAGCTGTGTGACTCTGGCCACGTCACTTATGATACTAATTTCCTTATAAAAATAATGGAATATGTCTGGATAAGTTTGAAGGTCCCTTCCAGTTCTAATGTTTGGTGACGAGTAGTGATTTAGATGCAATTGTCTTCAGATCTTTATGAACTAGTCATAAATTCACAGTCCTTAGAGATCTTAGGATTTAAAAGTGGATGGGAATGCAGATCATGGAGCTCAACCCCTTCACTTTATCCATGTGGAACCTAAACGCACCAAAATGGTGAGTGAATGGCCTAAGGTCACACAGTCAGTTATTGGTAAAGTCAGGAATACATCTCAAATCTGACTTTCCAGCCGGTGTTTTTTCATGATACTATGAGTATACTATGAGTACTATACTAGTCTAGTCTCATTCATTTAGCATTATGCAGATTGTGTGGACCAAATAAAATTATTGAATAGACCTAGAGAATGTCATAATGTTAGAGCTAAATGGGATCTTAGAGATTATGTAACCCAACCCCTTTCATTTTACATATGAGAAAACTGACTGTGGGGGAGGAGAAAAAAACAAGAACAACTGCCTGCATCTGCCAGCTAGAGATGAACCCCAACCTAGGCTCATCCCAACACAGTGTAGACTATGATAGTTTCATTATTCATCTGCCACCTGTTATTGCTTCTATGGATTCTACTGTTTCTCTCCTTATCCCTGTGTATCAGCTCATCACTGGCCATAAGGAAGAAAACTTTCCCCATACCTCACCTCTCATTCTCTCATTCTCATTTTCTTCAACCCTACCCTATCCATTTCCCACTCCAATCCTGCCCGTTTTTTTCCACTGTGCCCTCTGGAATTCATATTCCATAGAGAATAAATTCCCTTTCATCCTGGATTTTATTCCCTCACATTCCTTCTATTTACTAGCCTTCACTAAGTTCTGTCACCCTCCCCCCAAATGACAATCTGGCTATTCTCTCCAGCACTGGCAAGTACTTTCTCTCCCAGATCCCAACACACTGGTCTTAGAGACAGAGCAGAAATATTCCTTCCTCCCCAGTGTCATTTATAGTCTCTCTCTTTACCTCCATCACTCAGCAATCTTTCCTCCTCTGAAATCCACCCAATCAAAAAATTTCCACCCAATCCAAATTATACTGATATGACATGAACTATTTTACTGACCCTATCATTATTCTCCCTCCCTTCTCAAGGTGATCAGCCCCTAACTCATCATCTTTCTCTCCTCCCTATATCCTACCCTTATACTCGAAGGCATTAATATTTACAAACTTGATAATCTCCCAGTTCTTTAGCCTCTTTAAATCCCCATGATCTACTTCTTCACTCTATCTAGCCACCAAAAGGGAAGAGCCCACCATGCATCTCACCATTTTCCACAAATACTCCATTTCCCTGATTGGAATCCCTCTGATCATAACCTCCTATCATTTCACCTCTCCCTATGTTTTATCCCTCTTAACCCTATTCTTCACTCTCATCAAGGCCTCTAATTCCTCCACTCATCCCTACTTTCTCAGACCATTATCTTGTCCCTGACTTCCCTTGCCCCCGTTCCTGCTACTACCCATCTCTTAACAAATGTCAGCTCTGGATTATTCCTACCATCCATCTCCTGTTCAAAAGCTGCTAAACATCTCCAGAGGAAGGCTCCCAACCATACTGCCTGGGCACATTACAAATTCATGTTAGCCAACCTCATCTGGATGTTCAGTGCAGCAAGACAGTCCTTTTATACTTCATGAGGTCAGTAACCTCAGTCAAAACCATTGACTTCTCATTCTCCCTCATCCCAATCAGTTATCACATCATCCCATTTCTACCTCCACTTACACAGTTCAGGCCCTCATCACCTCTTGCCTAGATTACTGAATCTGCCTTCTAATTGTTCTCCCTGCCTCAAGTTTCTTGCCATTTCCAGCAATCCTACACACTGCTGTTGATGCAAATGCCTGTAAGTAAAGATGCAACCATGACACTCCCTATTCAATCAACTCCAGAGACACCCTATTGCCTCTAGGATAAAATACAAACTCTTCTTAGTTTTTCAAGCCCTTCACAACTTGGTCCCAAACTACCTTTTTAACCTCACTGGACATTACATCCCCTCCCAAATTCTGGAATAATGGCAAATTGTCCTCTCTAGTGCTCATGTAAGTTACTCCATCTTCTATCTCTGCTTTTGCACTGACTATTCCCCATGCCTGGAGTGCACTGTCTCATTGTTATCTTATGGGGTCACTTTTTTTGTTTAAGATGGAGCTTAATTGCCATCTTCTGTATGAAGCCTTTCCTGACCTCAGCCAACAACTAGTGTCCTCCCAAGCTACCTTGTATCTTAACTACTTTGTATTATTCAATTTAAATTTAGGCTGTATTTTGCATATTCAGATAAATGATTGAGATAGATAGACAGGTAGATAGATAGATAGATAGATATACAAGTATTTGTTTCCCCCCACTTAAAATACAAGCTCAATGTGAGTAGGGATTGTTTTATTTTTTGTTTTTGTATCCCCCATACCTAGCAGAGTGCCTGGCACATAATAGGTACTTAATAAATGTGTGTTGATTGATTTATTGACTAATTACTTTCTCAGGAAGACACTGCTAGTTAATAAAGGACAAGTATGAGAATTTTTATTTATGATCCCCATTCAGTACCCCTCTTAGTAGACCATACAACCACCACACACACACACACCCCCTCGCACAGCTATTTGAAAGGCTGCTCATTCAGCGTATTTGTACAAGTTTTTTTTTTTTTAAAAAACAACACTGTCTCTTTTTCCTATTGCTATACCCACAACTTGAAGTGAAAAATAGATTATCTGGATAATTTAGTAAGCTGAATGATAAAAGCCCTCCTTTTGCTAGATATATTAAACTATAATGGGCCATTTAGTTTGGTTGGTCATGTTTTTCTTTGGCTTGTATTATCTGAATAAATCTTTATTCATTCAACTACTATTTGAATGTCAACTTTATAAAAGAAATTGTACTAAACCCTATAGAAGATACAAAATATATTGAACATGTCCTGCACTCTAGTCATTTACAATTTATTTGAGGAGATTGAACAGCAGCTAATGGAGACATATGTAAACAAAGAGCAACAAACCAAGGCAGCCTGTGATAAATACCATACAAATAGTATAAACAGCAGGCAGCTAGGTGGTACAGTGGACAGAGTGCTGGGCCTGAAGTCAGGAAGACTAATCTTTCTGAGTTCAAATGCGACCTCAGACGCTCACTAGCTATGTGACCCTGGGCAACTCACTTCACGCTGTTTGCCTCAATTCCTCATCTGTAAAACGAGCTAGAGTAGGAAATGGCAAACCCTTCCAGTATTTCTGACCAAGAAAACTCCAAATGGGGCCAAAAAAAATGAGTCAGCCACTACCAAAATGACTAAACCACAACAAGGTACAAATAGAAATGTAACTAGGAATGCTTTCTCCTCACATACACACACAAAAGGGAGAATAGATGAAACGATAATTTGTTTAGGGCCACAGATCATAAATGGCCAAGGGCCATGTCCTCTAACTAAATCCAAATCCAGTACTGTTTCTACTATGTTACATAAATGTATAAACAGGGCTCGGAGAAGTGAAGAGATTTGTTCAGGACCACATAGCTAGTAAGTGGAAGAGCCAGAATGCTGTATAGCTTTCTTCAAATATGTCAAGTATATAGGGCTGTCTTGAGGAAGAGACATTAGCTGGGGGGGGGGGAACCTACAACCTTGAGGCCACATGTGGTCTTCTAGGTCCTGGGTATGGCCTTTGACTGAGTCCAAAGGGGATTTGTTCTATGAAGTTTGGATTTGGTTAAAGGGCCTCACTTGAGGACCTAGAGGGCCATATGTGGCCTCGAGGCTACAGGTTCCCCATCCCTGAATTAGACTCATTCTGCTTGGCCCTAGATGAGAGGTTCTAAATCTTTTTCATACATAGACCCTTTTGGAAATCTGGTGAAATCTATAGACCCCTTTTTCAGAATGATATTTCTAAATGCATAAAGCAAAATAGGTAGATTTATAAAAGAAACTCATTATATTACAATACACTTATCAAAGTATTTTTAAACAAATTCACTAACCAGATGAAGAACTTCTGCCCAAGAGTATCCAAAAAAGAATTCATTAAATTCCCCCCAAACCATCCTCTTTTTCCAACTTCCCTACAACTTTTGAGAGTACCACTATTCTCTCAGTCACCCAGATTTTCAACTTCAATATCATCCTCGACTCCTTACTTACAGCAACCTCACATATTCAATTAGTTGTTAAGTCTTACTGTTTTTACATTCAGATATTTTTCATATCCTTTCCATTTTCTCCATTCATACAACCATCACCAGTGTACAGGCCCACATCACCTCTTCCCTGGACTAGTCCTCTAATTGACTTCTCTGCCTCAAGTCTCTCCCCACTCTGGTCCTTCCTCTGCTTGGATGTCAAAGTGATTTTCTGACCGGACAGGTCTTACTATGTCACCTTGTTTCTCATCAATAAACTTCAGGACCAAATACAAACCACTCTGGTACGTAAAACCTTTCTTAACAGGTACCCTGCTGGCAATCTGGTCTTCTTACATTTTACTCCCTTCTAAACACAAGCTACAATCTAGCTGTGCTGCCCTGCTTTCTCTGCCTCATAAATACACTCTGTGTATTTGCACTGGTGACACTACATGCCTGAAATGTTCTACCTCCTCACCTAAAATTATTAGCTCCACCAGCTTCCATCAAATTTCAGTTCAAATACCAACTGATAGTTCTCAAATGAAGAAATTAAAGCCTTCTATAGTCGTATGAAAAAATTGCTCTAAATCACTATTGATTAGAGAAATGCAAATCAAAACAACTCTGAGGTACCACATCACACCTATCAGATTTGCCAACATGACAAAACAGGAAAATGATAGATGTTGGAGAACATGTGGGAGAGCTGGAGCACTGGTGCTTTGTTGGTGGAGTTGCGAAGTGATCCAGCCATTTTGGAGAGTGATTTGGAACTGTGCCCAGGGGGCTGTAGAGATGCGGATGCCCTTTGCCCCAGCAGTGGCACTTCTGGGGCTGTATCCCAGGGAGATCATGGGAATGAGAAGGGGACCCACATGTACAAGGATATGTGTAGTGGCTCTTTTTTTGAGGCAGCAGGGAGTTGGAGGTTGGGGGGATGCCCATTGGTTTGGGAGTGGCTAAGCAGGTTGTGGTATATGAATGTAATGGAATACTGTTGTCTTCTGGGAGATGATGAGCAGGTGGACTTTGGAGGAACCTGGAGGAACTTGTATGGACTGATACTGGATGAGGTGAGGGAGCCAGAAGGGCATTGTACACAGTGACAGACACATTATGTGGTGACTAATGTTGATGGACTTCTCCCTGGTCTGCAATGCAGGGATCTAGGGCATCTCCAGGGATCTCATGATGGAGGGTGCTATTCACATCTGGGAAAGAAACTATGGGGTTTGAGTGCAGATGGAAGCATACTATTTGCTATTTTTTCTTTTGTTTTGTTTTGTTTCCTCTTTCTGGTGGTTCCTCCTATTAATTCTGATTCTTCCTTACAACATCACTAATGTGAAAATATGTTTAATAGAAATGTATATGTATAGCTTATATCAGATTGCGTACCATCTTTGGGAGAGAGAGGGGGAGGGAGGGTGAGAAAAAATTTAAACTCAAAAGCTTATGGAAGCGATTGTTGATAAATCAAAATAAATTAATAATTTTTTTTTAAAAAATACCAACTGCTGCATAAGACCCACTACCTGTCCCCTTTCTAGTCCCTTCCTTCTGAAATTATCTGTAATTTATATTGATATATCTTATAAGTTAATGTAGTCCCCAAAAGTATAATGACTTACCCAATGTCATATAGATAGTAAGTGGCAAAACCAGGGTATAAATCCTGGTCCTCTGACCAATCCAGTATTCTTTCCACTCTACCATATTCCCATCTCCATTAAAATATTAATTTGTTATTGTTGTTGTTGTATTATAATTTTCCCAGGCGGCAGATATCAGGTTCCATTGGAGCCACATACAGTGTATGGAATTCATCTTTTTTTTCCTTAAAAATAAAATAAGAAATAAGAACATAATTTGCCTCTATCTAGTCTTGTGATACCTCTCTTGTCCTCTACCATGTTTCAAAGATCAAAACAGTAGTAAAAATGTTACGTCCACAAGTTATTTCAGTCCCTTTACCTATTGATTTTCTGACTCTGGGCAAATTTAACTGTTTGTCTCAATTTCCTCATCAATAAAATGGGGATAACAGTAGCACCTCACTTTCAGTGTTGTTACGAGGATAAAATGAAATAATATTTGCAAACTCCTTTGCAAAAACCTTGAAGTGCTACACAAATACTAGCTAGTATTATTAGTAATACTCATTAAAAAATAATGGTGTCAGGTCTCTATGCCTCAGTTTTCCCACATATTAAAAACATGTGCCACTTCCCTACCTAAAGGATTATGGCACTTCATAGGATTTAGGATCATATGATTTAGAAATGGAGGGGACTTTATAAATCAAGTCCAACTGTTATTTAATATATGTATACACATATTATATATACCTAATATATGTATAATATATACATTTTCAATGTATTATATTGATTCTACAAATTGAATAGTGTTTTTAGTTTTTTCAGTTTTGCTTTGCTAGCAAAGCCACAGAAAAGTGATTAAAATAGTTGGTATTTAGAACCAGAATGCTAACGAACATACCTCCACTACTAAAAAATAAATCTGGCCCTCCACCCACAAGAGATCAACAGACCTGACTCTTAGGTATACAGACTTTAATTAGATAATGCATATGTAACATTTTTCACAACTTAATAGGTTTGGATTTGTAAGGCCAATGCCCAAGGGGCTTTTCTTTCCTTCTATGCACTTACCCTTAGTTAAGATATGCTGCCATCAGGTGAACTATGGCACTTTGCTTAACCTTTGTGAGTTTAAGCAGCTAAGCTCCCCACAAGGATGGTTAGCTAATAGAAAAGACTAAGATGCCATCATAGTTGATTATGCATTTTAATCTAAAAATTTCAAATAGTCAAACACAAATATAATTTATATATAGCAAGGTAACCACTTTAATATAGATGTTTATATTTCCTTGAACCTAAAGGTTCAAGGTAACTGCTTGAATGTAAATGTTCATATTACGTCTACATCCAAGCATTTATCTTGTTCAGTAATACTTAAAAGTATTTGGATTACTGCTTAATTTAACCAATTTTCTTGAAGACCATAATATAATGTTTCTTTCAACTAAGCCTGAATCTCTATGTAACAGTCCACTCCCCATAGCAAAAGGAATGCAGTCCCATTTACTCTCCAGATTATCTGTTGGGTTCATTTTTATCACCACCCGCTGGTGACCCCTTATCCTTTTTTTCAGAGGTTGTTGCCAAAAAATCACTTAGAATGCATATCAGTTGTAAAGAACTACAAACATTTACATGAAATATCAAGTATCACAAAATCAAGGAAATGCATCAACAGAAACTCTTCCAAGACACAGGATCCAAATAAGATACCTGTTCTCCTCTCAATGCCTCAGAAACCAAAGACTATCTTCTAGATGGCCCTACCCTGGCCCCAAGGTCAGTCTAGAGAAGTTGCAAATGTTGAGATAGCAACACCAAAAAGTGCAGTGAGCCTTCAGGACTAAGAAGCCATTTCTGCTTGACTAGAACTTGACTTGACTTAGGAACTGTGCTCTCTCCTGAAGACCAGTCCAATATAAGTTATAAGAGTATGGACCATGTCAAGTCTGTAGCCAGGTGTCAATAGATACAAGACACACTAGAGGTGCAACAATATGACTGCATTAGTACCCAATGTCTGATCTCAATGGAAAGGGGTGGGGGAAAATCCCATAGTCACAAAAATCCCCAACAAGATGCAACGTGAGTAGCGGCTATTGTCTGTTAGTACATCATCCCTTTTTTCTCTTCCCACGGTGTTGCTTCAAAAAATTAACTCTTTGTCTCTCTCTCTCTCTCTCTCTCTCTCTCTCTCTCTCTCTCTCTCACACACACACATACACACACACACACACACACACACACACACACACACACACACACACA
>NW_020948940.1:0-10794 GCF_900497805.2 Vombatus ursinus | reverse complement strand
TATCTGGGTTTGTTTGTGTGTGTGTGTGTGTGTGTGTGTGTGTGTGTTTACTGTGCTTTAAGATTTGCAAAACCTTTTTTTTCCTCCAGGAACCAGAGGCTTAGGAACATGGAAATTACTTTTTTGAGGTCACACAGTTACTAAGTAGCAGAACTGGAATTTGAACCCAGATCTCACAAACTCCAAAACCAGTTCTTTTACTAGGGCCCCATTCTGCCCTAGAATTTGTAAAATGGTAAGACTTGAGTAGCATTCCAGTTGGATGTAGAGACCTCTCCATTTAAAAGGAGGAGCAACTTTTAGAGCAGTTTACTATAGAGGAAACTATATACTTCCCAATGCTCCTGGGAGGAAAACAACATTGGCAACTGCCTTCAAAGGCCAGTACCTTTTTCATTCCAATCTTTGTGGCCCTTTCCTCTCATTGGGAGTGATTTATGACTTGCTAAGAGAGGAGGAAACAAGGGGGGAAAGGTGGAGAATAGTATCAGCGCTAGCCTCAAGGGCTATCTATACACCACCTGCTCCAGCCAAGGTTTATTGGCTTTACTCAAGTCACTTAATTCCATGCACCTTTAGAAAGGTCCTCACTTACCAGAGGGAGTTTTGTGTACATCATTTTTATGGTTCTTTGACTAAGTTATGCAGATCCTGAAAACAGCTGTTTCTCCTGGATGGTAAATCTAAATCTAAATGGGATTTTACTTCCTCTGATCACAAATTTAACATAAAAAAGAGATTGAAATTTAGAATGTTTCCTCTGCTTTGAACTTTGAGATCTTTCTCTTATCTAGAGAATTTACTCATTCCAAGGCCAATAGAACTTCTAGCATTAAAAATTAAGCAAAATGGTTGAAGGACAAAGCAATTCACCAAATACCTATTAAGTACCTACTAGGTGCACAATGCTATGCTTAAACCTGAGGGAGATATAAAAGTAAATTACACATTCCCTACCTTTAAGCAAAGACATTAAACACAATCTTAAGTCTTCATTAAGAGAAGCATAGCATCTAGGGCTAGGGTGGTCATAGTACCATTGTATGCTGGCGTGGTCCTCTGCACATCTGGATTGATGTTTAGTCTTGTGTGAGATATTTTAGGAAGGACATCGATAAAAAACAGAGGATAGCAAATAGGAGGGGGAAAAGACCTCAGTCCATACCATGCAAAGATCAGCTGAAGGAGCTGACTTAGAATGGAAATAAGAGCTGCTTTCAAGACTTGGAAGTCTATCACTGGGAAGAGGCTTAGACATAGTCTGCTTGGCTCCAGAAAACTGATTGAGGAGAAATGGAGGGAATTTACAAAGATGGAAAGAAAAGATTTCCTAATTGGGGTCATCCAAAAGAAGAATGGGCTGCCCTGGGAAATTGTGGGAGTCCTTGAGAAAAAGCTAGAAGACCACTTGTTGGGTACATGGTAGAGGAATTCTTGTTCAGGTATTGGTTGGACCAAAGAGCCTCTTAGATCCCACCCAGGTTAGAGATTCTGTGATTCTGTGAAGGAACTTGCAATACAATGATATCTCACACACACACACACACACACACACACACACACACTACAATCCAAAATAGAACATGAGAAGAATGCCAAAGATACTCAAAAGATTCAAAGAACAGTTTTGGGTTTTCTCTTATTCCAGCTCTCTACTTTTACCAGAAGAAAGCCTCTTTCTTATGATGAATGATCATTCAAGGCTCCAGCCTACAGTATAAATGGCAAAGGACATGATAGCACCCAGTATCTGGGTACATCTTTCAACATCTTGGCAAGTTTCTATTCTGCTTCATTAAACAGGGATGAGAGAAGGTCATCTTTGACTCAGAGGACTTCCATCTGACCCAATTCATCAGGGTGGACATCTCAGTTTTCCTCTTCTACTCAATCTGCTTCTCTCAGCTTTCAGGTTCTATGTCTTTATGGTGATTTATCTTTGTATTCCCCTAACAGGGCATAATCCAAATCTGTATGTGTGGGACACATACCGTAGGTGCTTTTAATAATAACAATACTAATAATAATAGATAACTTTTACATAGTGCTTACTCTGTCCAGCACTGGGCTAAGTACCTTACAATTATGATCTCATTCGGTCTTCACAATACCCCTGGGAGGTCTCCATTTTGCGGACAAGGAAATTGAGGCAAACAGGTGAAGTAGCTTGCCCAGGTCCACACAGCTAGTAAGTGTTTGAAGAAAATTTGAACTCAGGTCTTCCTGACCCCAAGTCATGCCTTGTACAGCAATGTGACCTTGAGATAATACCTGAAAAAAAGAGTTTTAAAAATCTAAAAGGCAATTTGGAAATGAGAAACTTTATTGAGTTAATTCTTCACAAATTCAGCCTCACCACTACTGTCAATGATAAATGAAGATGAATTTTTAAAACCTAGTAGGTGGGCTAAGTCCTAGAATCATTACTTGAGTAATGTTTTCTATATGCTCTCTACAGAAATGGACTCCCTCCCCCACATTAAAACACTAAAGCTGAGGGAAGTAGGGGAAGTCTATGTTGCTATTGACTTCCCAACATATTTCTTGTGTTACATATTCTCTCCAAAAAGAGAAAGACAATGAACATGTGAGGTGTAGTGGAAGGAGACCTGGATAGGAACTCAGTAGAATTGGATTCTGGTCCTGGTTCTTCTGCTAACTAGCTGTGTGACTCTGGCCACGTCACTTATGATACTAATTTCCTTATAAAAATAATGGAATATGTCTGGATAAGTTTGAAGGTCCCTTCCAGTTCTAATGTTTGGTGACGAGTAGTGATTTAGATGCAATTGTCTTCAGATCTTTATGAACTAGTCATAAATTCACAGTCCTTAGAGATCTTAGGATTTAAAAGTGGATGGGAATGCAGATCATGGAGCTCAACCCCTTCACTTTATCCATGTGGAACCTAAACGCACCAAAATGGTGAGTGAATGGCCTAAGGTCACACAGTCAGTTATTGGTAAAGTCAGGAATACATCTCAAATCTGACTTTCCAGCCGGTGTTTTTTCATGATACTATGAGTATACTATGAGTACTATACTAGTCTAGTCTCATTCATTTAGCATTATGCAGATTGTGTGGACCAAATAAAATTATTGAATAGACCTAGAGAATGTCATAATGTTAGAGCTAAATGGGATCTTAGAGATTATGTAACCCAACCCCTTTCATTTTACATATGAGAAAACTGACTGTGGGGGAGGAGAAAAAAACAAGAACAACTGCCTGCATCTGCCAGCTAGAGATGAACCCCAACCTAGGCTCATCCCAACACAGTGTAGACTATGATAGTTTCATTATTCATCTGCCACCTGTTATTGCTTCTATGGATTCTACTGTTTCTCTCCTTATCCCTGTGTATCAGCTCATCACTGGCCATAAGGAAGAAAACTTTCCCCATACCTCACCTCTCATTCTCTCATTCTCATTTTCTTCAACCCTACCCTATCCATTTCCCACTCCAATCCTGCCCGTTTTTTTCCACTGTGCCCTCTGGAATTCATATTCCATAGAGAATAAATTCCCTTTCATCCTGGATTTTATTCCCTCACATTCCTTCTATTTACTAGCCTTCACTAAGTTCTGTCACCCTCCCCCCAAATGACAATCTGGCTATTCTCTCCAGCACTGGCAAGTACTTTCTCTCCCAGATCCCAACACACTGGTCTTAGAGACAGAGCAGAAATATTCCTTCCTCCCCAGTGTCATTTATAGTCTCTCTCTTTACCTCCATCACTCAGCAATCTTTCCTCCTCTGAAATCCACCCAATCAAAAAATTTCCACCCAATCCAAATTATACTGATATGACATGAACTATTTTACTGACCCTATCATTATTCTCCCTCCCTTCTCAAGGTGATCAGCCCCTAACTCATCATCTTTCTCTCCTCCCTATATCCTACCCTTATACTCGAAGGCATTAATATTTACAAACTTGATAATCTCCCAGTTCTTTAGCCTCTTTAAATCCCCATGATCTACTTCTTCACTCTATCTAGCCACCAAAAGGGAAGAGCCCACCATGCATCTCACCATTTTCCACAAATACTCCATTTCCCTGATTGGAATCCCTCTGATCATAACCTCCTATCATTTCACCTCTCCCTATGTTTTATCCCTCTTAACCCTATTCTTCACTCTCATCAAGGCCTCTAATTCCTCCACTCATCCCTACTTTCTCAGACCATTATCTTGTCCCTGACTTCCCTTGCCCCCGTTCCTGCTACTACCCATCTCTTAACAAATGTCAGCTCTGGATTATTCCTACCATCCATCTCCTGCTCAAAAGCTGCTAAACATCTCCAGAGGAAGGCTCCCAACCATACTGCCTGGGCACATTACAAATTCATGTTAGCCAACCTCATCTGGATGTTCAGTGCAGCAAGACAGTCCTTTTATACTTCATGAGGTCAGTAACCTCAGTCAAAACCATTGACTTCTCATTCTCCCTCATCCCAATCAGTTATCACATCATCCCATTTCTACCTCCACTTACACAGTTCAGGCCCTCATCACCTCTTGCCTAGATTACTGAATCTGCCTTCTAATTGTTCTCCCTGCCTCAAGTTTCTTGCCATTTCCAGCAATCCTACACACTGCTGTTGATGCAAATGCCTGTAAGTAAAGATGCAACCATGACACTCCCTATTCAATCAACTCCAGAGACACCCTATTGCCTCTAGGATAAAATACAAACTCTTCTTAGTTTTTCAAGCCCTTCACAACTTGGTCCCAAACTACCTTTTTAACCTCACTGGACATTACATCCCCTCCCAAATTCTGGAATAATGGCAAATTGTCCTCTCTAGTGCTCATGTAAGTTACTCCATCTTCTATCTCTGCTTTTGCACTGACTATTCCCCATGCCTGGAGTGCACTGTCTCATTGTTATCTTATGGGGTCACTTTTTTTGTTTAAGATGGAGCTTAATTGCCATCTTCTGTATGAAGCCTTTCCTGACCTCAGCCAACAACTAGTGTCCTCCCAAGCTACCTTGTATCTTAACTACTTTGTATTATTCAATTTAAATTTAGGCTGTATTTTGCATATTCAGATAAATGATTGAGATAGATAGACAGGTAGATAGATAGATAGATAGATATACAAGTATTTGTTTCCCCCCACTTAAAATACAAGCTCAATGTGAGTAGGGATTGTTTTATTTTTTGTTTTTGTATCCCCCATACCTAGCAGAGTGCCTGGCACATAATAGGTACTTAATAAATGTGTGTTGATTGATTTATTGACTAATTACTTTCTCAGGAAGACACTGCTAGTTAATAAAGGACAAGTATGAGAATTTTTATTTATGATCCCCATTCAGTACCCCTCTTAGTAGACCATACAACCACCACACACACACACACCCCCTCGCACAGCTATTTGAAAGGCTGCTCATTCAGCGTATTTGTACAAGTTTTTTTTTTTTTAAAAAACAACACTGTCTCTTTTTCCTATTGCTATACCCACAACTTGAAGTGAAAAATAGATTATCTGGATAATTTAGTAAGCTGAATGATAAAAGCCCTCCTTTTGCTAGATATATTAAACTATAATGGGCCATTTAGTTTGGTTGGTCATGTTTTTCTTTGGCTTGTATTATCTGAATAAATCTTTATTCATTCAACTACTATTTGAATGTCAACTTTATAAAAGAAATTGTACTAAACCCTATAGAAGATACAAAATATATTGAACATGTCCTGCACTCTAGTCATTTACAATTTATTTGAGGAGATTGAACAGCAGCTAATGGAGACATATGTAAACAAAGAGCAACAAACCAAGGCAGCCTGTGATAAATACCATACAAATAGTATAAACAGCAGGCAGCTAGGTGGTACAGTGGACAGAGTGCTGGGCCTGAAGTCAGGAAGACTAATCTTTCTGAGTTCAAATGCGACCTCAGACGCTCACTAGCTATGTGACCCTGGGCAACTCACTTCACGCTGTTTGCCTCAATTCCTCATCTGTAAAACGAGCTAGAGTAGGAAATGGCAAACCCTTCCAGTATTTCTGACCAAGAAAACTCCAAATGGGGCCAAAAAAAATGAGTCAGCCACTACCAAAATGACTAAACCACAACAAGGTACAAATAGAAATGTAACTAGGAATGCTTTCTCCTCACATACACACACAAAAGGGAGAATAGATGAAACGATAATTTGTTTAGGGCCACAGATCATAAATGGCCAAGGGCCATGTCCTCTAACTAAATCCAAATCCAGTACTGTTTCTACTATGTTACATAAATGTATAAACAGGGCTCGGAGAAGTGAAGAGATTTGTTCAGGACCACATAGCTAGTAAGTGGAAGAGCCAGAATGCTGTATAGCTTTCTTCAAATATGTCAAGTATATAGGGCTGTCTTGAGGAAGAGACATTAGCTGGGGGGGGGGGAACCTACAACCTTGAGGCCACATGTGGTCTTCTAGGTCCTGGGTATGGCCTTTGACTGAGTCCAAAGGGGATTTGTTCTATGAAGTTTGGATTTGGTTAAAGGGCCTCACTTGAGGACCTAGAGGGCCATATGTGGCCTCGAGGCTACAGGTTCCCCATCCCTGAATTAGACTCATTCTGCTTGGCCCTAGATGAGAGGTTCTAAATCTTTTTCATACATAGACCCTTTTGGAAATCTGGTGAAATCTATAGACCCCTTTTTCAGAATGATATTTCTAAATGCATAAAGCAAAATAGGTAGATTTATAAAAGAAACTCATTATATTACAATACACTTATCAAAGTATTTTTAAACAAATTCACTAACCAGATGAAGAACTTCTGCCCAAGAGTATCCAAAAAAGAATTCATTAAATTCCCCCCAAACCATCCTCTTTTTCCAACTTCCCTACAACTTTTGAGAGTACCACTATTCTCTCAGTCACCCAGATTTTCAACTTCAATATCATCCTCGACTCCTTACTTACAGCAACCTCACATATTCAATTAGTTGTTAAGTCTTACTGTTTTTACATTCAGATATTTTTCATATCCTTTCCATTTTCTCCATTCATACAACCATCACCAGTGTACAGGCCCACATCACCTCTTCCCTGGACTAGTCCTCTAATTGACTTCTCTGCCTCAAGTCTCTCCCCACTCTGGTCCTTCCTCTGCTTGGATGTCAAAGTGATTTTCTGACCGGACAGGTCTTACTATGTCACCTTGTTTCTCATCAATAAACTTCAGGACCAAATACAAACCACTCTGGTACGTAAAACCTTTCTTAACAGGTACCCTGCTGGCAATCTGGTCTTCTTACATTTTACTCCCTTCTAAACACAAGCTACAATCTAGCTGTGCTGCCCTGCTTTCTCTGCCTCATAAATACACTCTGTGTATTTGCACTGGTGACACTACATGCCTGAAATGTTCTACCTCCTCACCTAAAATTATTAGCTCCACCAGCTTCCATCAAATTTCAGTTCAAATACCAACTGATAGTTCTCAAATGAAGAAATTAAAGCCTTCTATAGTCGTATGAAAAAATTGCTCTAAATCACTATTGATTAGAGAAATGCAAATCAAAACAACTCTGAGGTACCACATCACACCTATCAGATTTGCCAACATGACAAAACAGGAAAATGATAGATGTTGGAGAACATGTGGGAGAGCTGGAGCACTGGTGCTTTGTTGGTGGAGTTGCGAAGTGATCCAGCCATTTTGGAGAGTGATTTGGAACTGTGCCCAGGGGGCTGTAGAGATGCGGATGCCCTTTGCCCCAGCAGTGGCACTTCTGGGGCTGTATCCCAGGGAGATCATGGGAATGAGAAGGGGACCCACATGTACAAGGATATGTGTAGTGGCTCTTTTTTTGAGGCAGCAGGGAGTTGGAGGTTGGGGGGATGCCCATTGGTTTGGGAGTGGCTAAGCAGGTTGTGGTATATGAATGTAATGGAATACTGTTGTCTTCTGGGAGATGATGAGCAGGTGGACTTTGGAGGAACCTGGAGGAACTTGTATGGACTGATACTGGATGAGGTGAGGGAGCCAGAAGGGCATTGTACACAGTGACAGACACATTATGTGGTGACTAATGTTGATGGACTTCTCCCTGGTCTGCAATGCAGGGATCTAGGGCATCTCCAGGGATCTCATGATGGAGGGTGCTATTCACATCTGGGAAAGAAACTATGGGGTTTGAGTGCAGATGGAAGCATACTATTTGCTATTTTTTCTTTTGTTTTGTTTTGTTTCCTCTTTCTGGTGGTTCCTCCTATTAATTCTGATTCTTCCTTACAACATCACTAATGTGAAAATATGTTTAATAGAAATGTATATGTATAGCTTATATCAGATTGCGTACCATCTTTGGGAGAGAGAGGGGGAGGGAGGGTGAGAAAAAATTTAAACTCAAAAGCTTATGGAAGCGATTGTTGATAAATCAAAATAAATTAATAATTTTTTTTTAAAAAATACCAACTGCTGCATAAGACCCACTACCTGTCCCCTTTCTAGTCCCTTCCTTCTGAAATTATCTGTAATTTATATTGATATATCTTATAAGTTAATGTAGTCCCCAAAAGTATAATGACTTACCCAATGTCATATAGATAGTAAGTGGCAAAACCAGGGTATAAATCCTGGTCCTCTGACCAATCCAGTATTCTTTCCACTCTACCATATTCCCATCTCCATTAAAATATTAATTTGTTATTGTTGTTGTTGTATTATAATTTTCCCAGGCGGCAGATATCAGGTTCCATTGGAGCCACATACAGTGTATGGAATTCATCTTTTTTTTCCTTAAAAATAAAATAAGAAATAAGAACATAATTTGCCTCTATCTAGTCTTGTGATACCTCTCTTGTCCTCTACCATGTTTCAAAGATCAAAACAGTAGTAAAAATGTTACGTCCACAAGTTATTTCAGTCCCTTTACCTATTGATTTTCTGACTCTGGGCAAATTTAACTGTTTGTCTCAATTTCCTCATCAATAAAATGGGGATAACAGTAGCACCTCACTTTCAGTGTTGTTACGAGGATAAAATGAAATAATATTTGCAAACTCCTTTGCAAAAACCTTGAAGTGCTACACAAATACTAGCTAGTATTATTAGTAATACTCATTAAAAAATAATGGTGTCAGGTCTCTATGCCTCAGTTTTCCCACATATTAAAAACATGTGCCACTTCCCTACCTAAAGGATTATGGCACTTCATAGGATTTAGGATCATATGATTTAGAAATGGAGGGGACTTTATAAATCAAGTCCAACTGTTATTTAATATATGTATACACATATTATATATACCTAATATATGTATAATATATACATTTTCAATGTATTATATTGATTCTACAAATTGAATAGTGTTTTTAGTTTTTTCAGTTTTGCTTTGCTAGCAAAGCCACAGAAAAGTGATTAAAATAGTTGGTATTTAGAACCAGAATGCTAACGAACATACCTCCACTACTAAAAAATAAATCTGGCCCTCCACCCACAAGAGATCAACAGACCTGACTCTTAGGTATACAGACTTTAATTAGATAATGCATATGTAACATTTTTCACAACTTAATAGGTTTGGATTTGTAAGGCCAATGCCCAAGGGGCTTTTCTTTCCTTCTATGCACTTACCCTTAGTTAAGATATGCTGCCATCAGGTGAACTATGGCACTTTGCTTAACCTTTGTGAGTTTAAGCAGCTAAGCTCCCCACAAGGATGGTTAGCTAATAGAAAAGACTAAGATGCCATCATAGTTGATTATGCATTTTAATCTAAAAATTTCAAATAGTCAAACACAAATATAATTTATATATAGCAAGGTAACCACTTTAATATAGATGTTTATATTTCCTTGAACCTAAAGGTTCAAGGTAACTGCTTGAATGTAAATGTTCATATTACGTCTACATCCAAGCATTTATCTTGTTCAGTAATACTTAAAAGTATTTGGATTACTGCTTAATTTAACCAATTTTCTTGAAGACCATAATATAATGTTTCTTTCAACTAAGCCTGAATCTCTATGTAACAGTCCACTCCCCATAGCAAAAGGAATGCAGTCCCATTTACTCTCCAGATTATCTGTTGGGTTCATTTTTATCACCACCCGCTGGTGACCCCTTATCCTTTTTTTCAGAGGTTGTTGCCAAAAAATCACTTAGAATGCATATCAGTTGTAAAGAACTACAAACATTTACATGAAATATCAAGTATCACAAAATCAAGGAAATGCATCAACAGAAACTCTTCCAAGACACAGGATCCAAATAAGATACCTGTTCTCCTCTCAATGCCTCAGAAACCAAAGACTATCTTCTAGATGGCCCTACCCTGGCCCCAAGGTCAGTCTAGAGAAGTTGCAAATGTTGAGATAGCAACACCAAAAAGTGCAGTGAGCCTTCAGGACTAAGAAGCCATTTCTGCTTGACTAGAACTTGACTTGACTTAGGAACTGTGCTCTCTCCTGAAGACCAGTCCAATATAAGTTATAAGAGTATGGACCATGTCAAGTCTGTAGCCAGGTGTCAATAGATACAAGACACACTAGAGGTGCAACAATATGACTGCATTAGTACCCAATGTCTGATCTCAATGGAAAGGGGTGGGGGAAAATCCCATAGTCACAAAAATCCCCAACAAGATGCAACGTGAGTAGCGGCTATTGTCTGTTAGTACATCATCCCTTTTTTCTCTTCCCACGGTGTTGCTTCAAAAAATTAACTCTTTGTCTCTCTCTCTCTCTCTCTCTCTCTCTCTCTCTCTCTCTCTCTCTCTCACACACACACATACACACACACACACACACACACACACACACACACACACACACACACA
>NW_020948939.1:0-1691 GCF_900497805.2 Vombatus ursinus | reverse complement strand
TAAAAGGGAAACAAATGTATTTAAGGCAACTCTACCCTGACTTATTTTAAACAACTGACTAAAACAAACAAACAAACAAAAAAGAAATGAACACAAATGAAGATTCTATCACCATTTTGGAGATATGTAACCAATGTGAAATAATGGCTACAATTAGGACAAATATACCAGAAGCATCTTCAGCCACCAATATTTGTTCTTCTTAATGAGGGGAAAGACATGGCAGCTAAAGGTAAAAATTGTTTAAAGTAAAGAGGACAAAGATGCATTATGCATCATAGAGGCCCTCTATTCTTCGCAGCTCAAGAACCATCTTCTGAATTAAGTCTCTATGATAGTCATAAGCTAGTCCTTTATCTGTCAAACTACTTTTTGCTTAACTATTTTGCATTTGTATTTCTTCATTTCATAGTAACATTTTATATACATATATATATTCATTTGTATATGTATGTATAGACACACATACCTATTGTCTAGGGATTGTGCTCATCTCTCCAAAGCTTAGAATAATATTTGGCACATAGTAAGTACTTAATAACAATAAATAATATTCATTTTAATAACATAGTAATATATTATATTTATATACTATATTAATGTATCATATATTAACACCATGTTGTTAATATATAATTAATTTATTATATATCACATACATATAATAATAAAATAACATAATAAATTCATTGATTTCTTATGAAAATTTAATTTCTCACACAATTCTGTGAGACTATAATTTGCAAATAAGGTGCCAATCAGCATTTGATAAAAGAATTCCTCATGTGTATGAAATCACCTAAGTCTCTTAATCTCTTAAACTAGTGAAAATAATTTAGGTAAACAAAAAGCCTATAGAGAGCTCAGTATGAGACTCAGCTAAGACAGGTCATTATGCGAACATTCTTAATTGAAACAGAAAGTATGATTTTGTATTTCTATAATAGATTATCTTTGGTCAACCATAGTGGAACTACTGAATCTAAACCCTACTACTAGAAATGAGAAGTAAAATGGCACTTAAAAAGATGAGGGTCATAAGAGCATATGGATATAACTAAATATACATATATATTTATATTTATATAGAGACAGAGAGAGAGGAGAGAAACAGAGAGATAGACAGACAGACAGAGATAGAGAGAGAGCAAGACAAAGAGAGAGAGGAAATCCATGGTTATGGTCACATATTTTTAAAATAATTTACTCATGCGTTAGTTTTCAAGATATCTCAAAGAGGGATAAATTCCAAAGAAATGGTAAAGGTCACAGATTAAGTACCACTACTAGGGGGAAAAATGTGATTCAAATTATATCAGCAACTACTGAAGCATATTCCCATTTCTATAATATCATTATGAAAATGGCCTATTCATGAATGAAATGTCTCAATGACAATATGAGAAAGGAATAGATACATATGTCTTCACATTTGATTTTTGTAGAACAGAGAATAGTCACAAAATTATTTGAGAAACATAGAGAATTTATAAAATAATACCATGTCTATTATTTGTTGAATACCTTCTCCCTTCAAAAAACAAAACAAAACAAAATTCTACCGTATTTCATTTGGTAAAACAAAAGGTAGTCTTTTGGCTTCTTCTAAAAGAAGATAACATGTTTCTAATGAGAAAATATTTTAGAAATTGGCAATGTACAATCAGTTCTTCAACTGGTTAGAAGGCATT
>NW_020948938.1:0-4864 GCF_900497805.2 Vombatus ursinus | reverse complement strand
CTCTCTCTCTCTCTCTCTCTCTCTCTCTCTCTCTCTCTCTCTCTCTCTCTCTCTCTCTCTCTCTCCCCCCCTTCCTCGCTCCTTCTCTCCCTCCCTGTTTGTTTCTCTCTCTCTCTCTCTCTCTCTCAGCAACTTATGATTTCTTGACTTCTTTGATGAGAATTCCATCCTTTTAAAATATAGTATCGAACAAAAGAAGTTTGTTCTATATCTTATTTTCACCAAGGAGAAACTTGTTGCTGAAGTGGAAATGATGAGAAATTACTGGAGAAATGACCACTTTGTCTTTGAATCTGTGATAGAGATAGGAAAGCTTGGTGTATTCTGACATGCACCCTAGATTTGGGAAAGCAAAGTTTCGAAGGATTTAGAGAAAGAGTTGGGATGGTCCTGTGGTTTTCAGGATGACACTATGGTAATTCCTAATATCTACATAAAAATTCAACCTACAGGTAGAAGACTCTCAGAAACAAAATATTTGTCAAGGCACAAAAGGAACCATTTCTTATGTGGAGGAAAAGGGGAGAGTTGTCTACAGAGACCAATTTGAATACAAAGGGACCTTCTCAGCCAACTTAGATTTTTAACAGACTCATAGAAGAGTTGGAAGTCAGGACAGGTAACAAAAGCATCACATATTCTTATAAGAATAGTATCAGGATTGCTAAGGCCAAGAATGAACTGAGGAGCTAGTGAGGAAAGCTAAAGACAAGAAGGGATTTTATAACTATATTGGGAGAAAGAGGAGGATCAAAGAAGGAATAGAATAACTGATTATCCTTGAGTAATCAAAGAACTAGAAGATGTGATGACTGAGCCTGTTAATTATCTTTGAAAAATTATGTCGAACAAGCACAGGTAGCTGGGGGTGGTTGTTGTCTTTCATTCTCGAAGAGGACCAAAATGGCATCACTGTGCTGGAGTCAAGTTACAGTGTGTCTGACTGTGGCTGATTGGACCAGTATGAGCTCAGAAGGCTCTACCATAGGTCGGGCACAAATAGTCCATGTGAACGTTTGGGTTGGAGATGTCTCTAAATTTGTACGTCTCATGTTTCTTTTGAGCTACTGCAATTCTGCTTTGTTCATAGAGCACAGTACCTTCTTTGATGCAGGCACACCATGGTGGGTGGTCCTTTGCCAGTGTCTCCCATGTCACACAATCAATTCCCATTGAAATTGGAGCACAGGTAGCATAGGCTTGGAGAAGAGCAGATGTCTCCTTAAAAAGAGTGAGGGGCAAGGAAAGGGAATAGAGTCTTTAGACTTTAGGCTCTAGGGCTTGACTTTAAATCTTGACCAGAAGCTAGAAGGTATTGTTAAAAGGATTGTTGGTGAACATCTTGAAAAAGACAAAGAGGTCCCAGTGAACCAGTATTGTTTCAGCCTGCCAGTCTAACCTCATTTCCTTTTTTGATAGGATTACTATTATTATTATTACTATTATTATTATTTTTTTTTTGATAGGAGATCTGGGCAGTGCAGTGGATATAGGTTACATAAATCATTAGGGAAACTTTCAACAAAGTCTCTCAAGCTAGTATTGTAGAAAAATGGAGAGATGTGGGCTAAAACATGGATTTGGAATTGGTTTAATAGGAAGAACCAAAAAGTAGTCATTAATTATCTTATGATCAGTTTAGAAGGAGGTCTTCAGTGTAGTAACCTAAGAAGCTTTGCTTGGTCCTTTGCCAGTGACTTGGATAAAACAACAGAGGGCCTACTTGATAAGTTTGCACATGATACAAAACTGGGAGGAATAACTAACACACTGAATGGCAGATTCAGGGTCCACAAAAGCCTTTAATAGGCTAGAACACTGAACTGGATCTAATAAGATGAAATTTAATAGGGATGAAGGCAAAGTATTAGACTTGGTTTCAAAAATAAATCACAACTACAAGTAGAGGGAGGCATGCCTATGTAAGAGTTCATTTGAAAAAGAGCTGAGGATTTTAGCAGAGTGAAAGTTCAGTATGAATCATTAGTCTGAAACGGTACCCAAGAAAGCTAATGACGTTAGGCTGTATTAAGAGAGGCATAGTGTCCATTAATAACGGGCTGATAGCCCTGCTGTACTCTGCCCATAATCAGACCCTATCTTGAGTATCGTATCCCATTCTGGGCTGCATTTTAGGAAGGACGACTGATAAGCTACAGAGAACCCAGAGGAGATAACCAAGATGACAGAGGGTCTTGACATTATGCCATCTTGGTATCACTTGAAGGAACTGGAGATTTTCACCTGAAGAAAAGATGTATGATTGTTATGTTAGCCATCTTCAAGTATTTGAAGGATTGTAAAGTGAGAGAGGAAATGGACTTGATTTGTATGGTACTGCAGGGCCAAACTAGGAACAGTGGGTGAAAGTTGGTAGAAAGCAGATTTAAACTTACTGTCAGGAAGGAGTGGTAGAATAAATAGAACCCAAAAATAATCATGGTGACAGGGAGAGGGAAAGAGAGAAGGAGAAAGAAGGGAGAAGTAGGTTTGGGTCTGTGGGTGTATATATGAGGGAGACCAAGTTCCCTATCTCTAATTCCTAGCATTTGGAGCTCATTCCAACAAAAATAAAATGGGCCGCCTCAACGAGGGTTATCCCTCCCTGGAGGTTGGATGAGTATTTATCTTTTGGGTGTGTTGTAGAGGCACAGCTTAGACTAGAAGGCCTTTGAGGTCCCTTCCAATGATGAAATTCTGTGGTTCTGATTCTGTTTCTGTATGTGTATGTGTGTGTGTGTGTGTGTGTGTGTGTGTGTACACATATGTATGTCATGGGGCATGAGAAAAGAAGCAGCAAACAACCCTAGCAAGAGCGGCTGGGGAGGAAGTGTCCTCCAGAATGAACCAAATTTCCATAAGCACAAGAAGAGGAGGGAGAGGGAAGAGAAAGAACTTAGCATTTATACAGCTCCTACTACATGACAGGCACTGTGCTAAGCACTTTACAGATATCTGATTTGATCATCACAATAACACCAGTGAGGTAGGTGTTGTTATTATCCCCATTTTATAGATGAGGAAGCTGAGGCAAACAGATGAAATGACTTGTCCAGGGTCACACAGCTAGTAAGTAACTGAGGCTGGATTTGAACTTGGGTCTTCCTGAATTCAGGCCCATGACTTTGTGCCACCTAACTGCCTCAAAGAAGATGGAAAGGGTGATGAGATGAAGAGATTTGGGATGAAGGAGAGTTTGTTAACAATGAGTAGTGGTCTCAGAAGGCACAGTAACAGAACAGCTAGGTGGCACAATGGAGTCAGGAAGAGCTGAGTTCAAATTTGACTTCCAACGCTTAATGGCTTTATGACCCTAGGCAAGTCACTTAACCCTGTTTGTCTCAGTTCCTCATCTATAAAATGAGCTGGAGAAGGAAATGGCAAACCACTATGGTATCTTTGCCAAGAAAACCCCAAAAGGAAGAATCAATCACAACTAAAACAACTCAACAACAACAAAAGAATGATAACATTTGGAGGGGAATCAGAGTGAACTGGAGAGAGATGACAGATGGGGAGAAATCACGGGAGAAATGGATGTCACTGCAGAAGATGACTCCTCTGAGTCATAGGGATGGGGGGGGGAGGTAGGAGTGTGTTAGCCATCCAGCAGAAGAGGATCAGCATGGGTCAGTATGGTTTCATGAGGAGAGAGCTTGCCTCAGTCAGGAAGATAGGGGTTCGAATCTTACCTCTAACACATAAAGGATTGTGACCCCCAAAGACATTGCTTAACTTGGTGCTCCCTGGCAATTCTCTGAAGACCCTGAGTTAAATCACCTCACTGGCAATTCCCTTTACCAATTAAATCACAAGTTCTGTCCCTGAAAGGGAGGTTGGAGGGGGGAGAAAAGTACCAATTATCAGAGTGTTCATTTGGACATAGGAGGTATGGGAGGACCAATGATGAGTGGTCATAAAGTTTGTATGGTAAAGACATCCATGGGATGCATTGGGAAATAGGTGATTGGGGGTACTCACAAGGATGCCAAGTTCTGGATGACTGTGGGAAACCATCATTTTCATTTCTCAGCCTTTGCCATCACCCTTGGCTTCAGCTCTAGGGAATGCTTGAAATGTCACACTTAGCTTCCTCTCACATCTGCAGAGATCAGAGCTTAAGGCTGGATCAATAAATTTGTATTCCTGGGATCCTGCAGTTTCAGCCAGGGTCAGAAGAGGAAGTAGAGACCCAGGGCTGTGAGCCCAGACTCCCTGTGGGCATGAAGCTCTTCTCATGATTACATAAGTCACAACTGCTGATCATGGGCACCCATCAGTACCTAGTCCTCTAAATCACCCCTGGGTGAGAGGAAGGAATCTTTGGGTGGGGTGTTAGTGCGTACGAAGAGACTAGAAACAGCCTGCTCTCCCTTCCCTTACTTTTGGGCACAGAGCAGTGCCTGACCCAGATGTAGTGGGGAACTCAGGATTGGTTTTCCATCTGCTTGTGTTCAGACACAACCAGAAGTGCAAGAGGACAGATAACCACATCCCCCATACTCTGCCCCTTCCATGCAACCTGGGGTTGGTTGTTGACTGTGGCAACTCTTGGATTTCTGGGTTGTGGCTTCAGTTTTTATATTTCTCATTCTTCAATTTGGGCAGGCTCAGTATAAGGCCCCTAGGCTGTTGCCAGACAAAGGTTTGGGAAAGGAAAAGCCTTGTCTCACCTATTCTGAGAAACTTTCCTGGTTGAAGGGGACTCAGGAAAAGTCTTGATGTCTCTCTCTGCCTTTAAAAAGGCAATCCCTGGGTATCCAGAAATAAATAAATAAATAAATAAATACATAAACACACAAATAAATAAATAAATGAAAGCACACACAGGTAAACAAATACACAGTCATGAATCCATGTGTCT
>NW_020948937.1:0-4871 GCF_900497805.2 Vombatus ursinus | reverse complement strand
CTCTCTCTCTCTCTCTCTCTCTCTCTCTCTCTCTCTCTCTCTCTCTCTCTCTCTCTCTCTCTCTCCCCCCCTTCCTCGCTCCTTCTCTCCCTCCCTGTTTGTTTCTCTCTCTCTCTCTCTCTCAGCAACTTATGATTTCTTGACTTCTTTGATGAGAATTCCATCCTTTTAAAATATAGTATCGAACAAAAGAAGTTTGTTCTATATCTTATTTTCACCAAGGAGAAACTTGTTGCTGAAGTGGAAATGATGAGAAATTACTGGAGAAATGACCACTTTGTCTTTGAATCTGTGATAGAGATAGGAAAGCTTGGTGTATTCTGACATGCACCCTAGATTTGGGAAAGCAAAGTTTCGAAGGATTTAGAGAAAGAGTTGGGATGGTCCTGTGGTTTTCAGGATGACACTATGGTAATTCCTAATATCTACATAAAAATTCAACCTACAGGTAGAAGACTCTCAGAAACAAAATATTTGTCAAGGCACAAAAGGAACCATTTCTTATGTGGAGGAAAAGGGGAGAGTTGTCTACAGAGACCAATTTGAATACAAAGGGACCTTCTCAGCCAACTTAGATTTTTAACAGACTCATAGAAGAGTTGGAAGTCAGGACAGGTAACAAAAGCATCACATATTCTTATAAGAATAGTATCAGGATTGCTAAGGCCAAGAATGAACTGAGGAGCTAGTGAGGAAAGCTAAAGACAAGAAGGGATTTTATAACTATATTGGGAGAAAGAGGAGGATCAAAGAAGGAATAGAATAACTGATTATCCTTGAGTAATCAAAGAACTAGAAGATGTGATGACTGAGCCTGTTAATTATCTTTGAAAAATTATGTCGAACAAGCACAGGTAGCTGGGGGTGGTTGTTGTCTTTCATTCTCGAAGAGGACCAAAATGGCATCACTGTGCTGGAGTCAAGTTACAGTGTGTCTGACTGTGGCTGATTGGACCAGTATGAGCTCAGAAGGCTCTACCATAGGTCGGGCACAAATAGTCCATGTGAACGTTTGGGTTGGAGATGTCTCTAAATTTGTACGTCTCATGTTTCTTTTGAGCTACTGCAATTCTGCTTTGTTCATAGAGCACAGTACCTTCTTTGATGCAGGCACACCATGGTGGGTGGTCCTTTGCCAGTGTCTCCCATGTCACACAATCAATTCCCATTGAAATTGGAGCACAGGTAGCATAGGCTTGGAGAAGAGCAGATGTCTCCTTAAAAAGAGTGAGGGGCAAGGAAAGGGAATAGAGTCTTTAGACTTTAGGCTCTAGGGCTTGACTTTAAATCTTGACCAGAAGCTAGAAGGTATTGTTAAAAGGATTGTTGGTGAACATCTTGAAAAAGACAAAGAGGTCCCAGTGAACCAGTATTGTTTCAGCCTGCCAGTCTAACCTCATTTCCTTTTTTGATAGGATTACTATTATTATTATTACTATTATTATTATTTTTTTTTTGATAGGAGATCTGGGCAGTGCAGTGGATATAGGTTACATAAATCATTAGGGAAACTTTCAACAAAGTCTCTCAAGCTAGTATTGTAGAAAAATGGAGAGATGTGGGCTAAAACATGGATTTGGAATTGGTTTAATAGGAAGAACCAAAAAGTAGTCATTAATTATCTTATGATCAGTTTAGAAGGAGGTCTTCAGTGTAGTAACCTAAGAAGCTTTGCTTGGTCCTTTGCCAGTGACTTGGATAAAACAACAGAGGGCCTACTTGATAAGTTTGCACATGATACAAAACTGGGAGGAATAACTAACACACTGAATGGCAGATTCAGGGTCCACAAAAGCCTTTAATAGGCTAGAACACTGAACTGGATCTAATAAGATGAAATTTAATAGGGATGAAGGCAAAGTATTAGACTTGGTTTCAAAAATAAATCACAACTACAAGTAGAGGGAGGCATGCCTATGTAAGAGTTCATTTGAAAAAGAGCTGAGGATTTTAGCAGAGTGAAAGTTCAGTATGAATCATTAGTCTGAAACGGTACCCAAGAAAGCTAATGACGTTAGGCTGTATTAAGAGAGGCATAGTGTCCATTAATAACGGGCTGATAGCCCTGCTGTACTCTGCCCATAATCAGACCCTATCTTGAGTATCGTATCCCATTCTGGGCTGCATTTTAGGAAGGACGACTGATAAGCTACAGAGAACCCAGAGGAGATAACCAAGATGACAGAGGGTCTTGACATTATGCCATCTTGGTATCACTTGAAGGAACTGGAGATTTTCACCTGAAGAAAAGATGTATGATTGTTATGTTAGCCATCTTCAAGTATTTGAAGGATTGTAAAGTGAGAGAGGAAATGGACTTGATTTGTATGGTACTGCAGGGCCAAACTAGGAACAGTGGGTGAAAGTTGGTAGAAAGCAGATTTAAACTTACTGTCAGGAAGGAGTGGTAGAATAAATAGAACCCAAAAATAATCATGGTGACAGGGAGAGGGAAAGAGAGAAGGAGAAAGAAGGGAGAAGTAGGTTTGGGTCTGTGGGTGTATATATGAGGGAGACCAAGTTCCCTATCTCTAATTCCTAGCATTTGGAGCTCATTCCAACAAAAATAAAATGGGCCGCCTCAACGAGGGTTATCCCTCCCTGGAGGTTGGATGAGTATTTATCTTTTGGGTGTGTTGTAGAGGCACAGCTTAGACTAGAAGGCCTTTGAGGTCCCTTCCAATGATGAAATTCTGTGGTTCTGATTCTGTTTCTGTATGTGTATGTGTGTGTGTGTGTGTGTGTGTGTGTGTACACATATGTATGTCATGGGGCATGAGAAAAGAAGCAGCAAACAACCCTAGCAAGAGCGGCTGGGGAGGAAGTGTCCTCCAGAATGAACCAAATTTCCATAAGCACAAGAAGAGGAGGGAGAGGGAAGAGAAAGAACTTAGCATTTATACAGCTCCTACTACATGACAGGCACTGTGCTAAGCACTTTACAGATATCTGATTTGATCATCACAATAACACCAGTGAGGTAGGTGTTGTTATTATCCCCATTTTATAGATGAGGAAGCTGAGGCAAACAGATGAAATGACTTGTCCAGGGTCACACAGCTAGTAAGTAACTGAGGCTGGATTTGAACTTGGGTCTTCCTGAATTCAGGCCCATGACTTTGTGCCACCTAACTGCCTCAAAGAAGATGGAAAGGGTGATGAGATGAAGAGATTTGGGATGAAGGAGAGTTTGTTAACAATGAGTAGTGGTCTCAGAAGGCACAGTAACAGAACAGCTAGGTGGCACAATGGAGTCAGGAAGAGCTGAGTTCAAATTTGACTTCCAACGCTTAATGGCTTTATGACCCTAGGCAAGTCACTTAACCCTGTTTGTCTCAGTTCCTCATCTATAAAATGAGCTGGAGAAGGAAATGGCAAACCACTATGGTATCTTTGCCAAGAAAACCCCAAAAGGAAGAATCAATCACAACTAAAACAACTCAACAACAACAAAAGAATGATAACATTTGGAGGGGAATCAGAGTGAACTGGAGAGAGATGACAGATGGGGAGAAATCACGGGAGAAATGGATGTCACTGCAGAAGATGACTCCTCTGAGTCATAGGGATGGGGGGGGGGAGGTAGGAGTGTGTTAGCCATCCAGCAGAAGAGGATCAGCATGGGTCAGTATGGTTTCATGAGGAGAGAGCTTGCCTCAGTCAGGAAGATAGGGGTTCGAATCTTACCTCTAACACATAAAGGATTGTGACCCCCAAAGACATTGCTTAACTTGGTGCTCCCTGGCAATTCTCTGAAGACCCTGAGTTAAATCACCTCACTGGCAATTCCCTTTACCAATTAAATCACAAGTTCTGTCCCTGAAAGGGAGGTTGGAGGGGGGAGAAAAGTACCAATTATCAGAGTGTTCATTTGGACATAGGAGGTATGGGAGGACCAATGATGAGTGGTCATAAAGTTTGTATGGTAAAGACATCCATGGGATGCATTGGGAAATAGGTGATTGGGGGTACTCGCAAGGATGCCAAGTTCTGGATGACTGTGGGAAACCATCATTTTCATTTCTCAGCCTTTGCCATCACCCTTGGCTTCAGCTCTAGGGAATGCTTGAAATGTCACACTTAGCTTCCTCTCACATCTGCAGAGATCAGAGCTTAAGGCTGGATCAATAAATTTGTATTCCTGGGATCCTGCAGTTTCAGCCAGGGTCAGAAGAGGAAGTAGAGACCCAGGGCTGTGAGCCCAGACTCCCTGTGGGCATGAAGCTCTTCTCATGATTACATAAGTCACAACTGCTGATCATGGGCACCCATCAGTACCTAGTCCTCTAAATCACCCCTGGGTGAGAGGAAGGAATCTTTGGGTGGGGTGTTAGTGCGTACGAAGAGACTAGAAACAGCCTGCTCTCCCTTCCCTTACTTTTGGGCACAGAGCAGTGCCTGACCCAGATGTAGTGGGGAACTCAGGATTGGTTTTCCATCTGCTTGTGTTCAGACACAACCAGAAGTGCAAGAGGACAGATAACCACATCCCCCATACTCTGCCCCTTCCATGCAACCTGGGGTTGGTTGTTGACTGTGGCAACTCTTGGATTTCTGGGTTGTGGCTTCAGTTTTTATATTTCTCATTCTTCAATTTGGGCAGGCTCAGTATAAGGCCCCTAGGCTGTTGCCAGACAAAGGTTTGGGAAAGGAAAAGCCTTGTCTCACCTATTCTGAGAAACTTTCCTGGTTGAAGGGGACTCAGGAAAAGTCTTGATGTCTCTCTCTGCCTTTAAAAAGGCAATCCCTGGGTATCCAGAAATAAATAAATAAATAAATAAATAAATAAATGAATACATAAACACACAAATAAATAAATAAATGAAAGCACACACAGGTAAACAAATACACAGTCATGAATCCATGTGTCT
>NW_020948936.1:1982-19321 GCF_900497805.2 Vombatus ursinus | reverse complement strand
ACGGTCATGAATCCATGTGTCTGGACATACTTATTCACATGGACACACGCGCGCGCGCACACACACACACACACACACAATGCCTCATTAATATTCTGTTGTTCCCGGCCCATTTGCTGCTGGGGCTGTGTGTTTAGCGTCCGCAGCTGTGTTTGGTAGGTCAGTCCAGCCGAGCTCTTGGCATTGATGAATCCCTGATTCATACGGCTCATCATATAATAAACTCTCAGCTGTGCAGAAGGAAGGGGGTGGGAGACAAGGGCCAGGGAAATGAAAGGGGTGGGGGCAGGGAGGATGGGGTCTGGGATTGACCCTGCTAGTGAAACCATCAGGTAACGAGATCTAAGAGCAGGGGGTCACAGGTGCACTGTGCAGGCCAGAGGGGGCTCTAATTAGTCTCGTTTGTCCTGCACTTAATGTCAAGCTCATTAAGAAGGCTACGGAGTTAATCAACATACCGCAAATTGGATTTTTAGTTCTGCAGCCAGTTTTGTGTACATTATGGAGACTCAGACACGATTAACTCTCGGGGAGAGGATTTCAGGCCAGGTGCTCTTGGTGCCTTGACATCTCTCTCTACATCCTCTTCCACACCCTACCTTTTCTCTCTGTTTCTCTCCCAAACTTCTTCCCCTGTGTCTCCTCCCCCTCCATGGCCCCCTCTCCCAATCACCTTCTTTTTCTTTCCTTAGGCTGTAGATTCTGTATTTAAAGTAATTTAACATGTAATCTAATTCAAAATTAAATTCACCAAAATCCAAACAGATATACAACTGAGACTTAACACCACTCCTTCTTTTTAAACTATCATGGCCTCTAGAGGAAAAAATATGAGTTGGCAGGTCCTTGCTGAGTGGCCCCAGATGACTTTTAATTACTGGCCTGATTGGGATTCTTCATGGTCCTTATTTAATTTATTTATTTATATCTTAATGAGGATGCTGAATCCTTGATTAAACCTCTAATGATTGGAGATTAATGGAAAATTTGAGTTAGATTTGAGACAGCGACATACAGCCACACAGGCAGATACAGAGAGGCAAGTGCCACATGGGTCCGTACAAAAGACCCACATTGTCTTTAGACAGTGCGTATGTACACAGACGTACGTACACGTGTGTGTATGTCTATGTACACGTCTATGTACATAGACGTATGTACACAAACATACATAGCTGGTTAATGCCAAAGACTGAATTGAACCAAACCCACTTGAAATTTGAAGAAGTCAAGGGTTCTTGTTACCAATCTGGCCCTAGCAAGGGAAGGAGTTAAGGGGGTAGAGGTGGGGGTGGGTCACTGTCTAGGTCAAGGTTTCTCAACCTGGATCCCACAGATAGATTTCAAGGGTCCTTAAACTTAGATGGGGGAGAAGTCCATCTTTCTTTTCACTAACCTGTAACTGAAATTTAGCATTTCCTTCAATTACTTTCATTTAAAAAACAAAAACAAAACATGATTCTGAGAATGGGTCCATCCATATATTTCCCCAGACTATCAAAGGGGTCCATGACATACAAAGAACCCTATGCCTAGGCTTTGGTCAGCTCTCAAGATCTGTATTTGAAGGAATTACTTGGTCATCATTTACTTTCCAGGACCTTCCCATCAATTATTACCTGACCAGGGTCAGAGAGGGAACAGGAAGGATCTCTCTGCTCTCCCAGCTTTCCTTACCACCCATGGCTAGGGCCCTCTTTCCCTTCTTCAAGTCCTCAGAGCTATTTGCATGACATCTCCCACAAACCAAAGACAGTACGTGAATGAGCAAGCTTCAGCATCTGCTCCCCACAGAGCTTTAAAAACCCTTTGGAGTCATCGGAGGGATGAGGATTTATGGGGACATGGGAGCCCTAATTTGGGAGGGGAGAGGTTTGGTTAGAGGCCTGAGGTGGTGGGGGTCGGGAGGAACATTTGAGAGGGAAAGAGAGTAAAATATCATTTTAAAGAGGAAGTGAAGGCACAGGCATGTGAGTCTATAACGAGAGGGACAATTTATGCCCAGGCACGAGTGCAGTTTGACATGGGAATAATGAAAAAACGTAGGTCATTGTGGATGACTTAAACCTTCAGCAGCTGAAGAAAACGTATGAAATGCAGAGGACATTACACGGTTGGCAGCCCCGCACATCTGCAGAGGGACAAGTGAAATACAGAGAGCCATTCTTTACCATAAACTGTGGTTGTTGGAGATGCAGCCCAGAGAAATTGTAATTACAGTGACAAGACGAATCAGCGATATTTAAATATTCATGAACAAAGTCTGGGGTGATCAATCTGTCTTTATTGTCTGCTCCTTCACTCCCATAATAAGTAAGTAGCTGGAATTCTCACCTTTCATCCTGAGAGGATCCCACTGCTGGAACGAAATCCCAAGTTTGTTAGGCCCTAGACCATCTCTTCTAACCATCTTGGGTGCTAAAGAGGGGCAAGTGCTGTTGGGCATGAGAAGGGTACTGATGGGATTGGTGGGGGGAGGCTATAATTGGACAGATGTTTTTAAAGCGCTTTATATGTACAAGGCCCTATAGGAATTCAAAAATAAAAATGAAATAACCCCTGCCCTCAAGATCTTTCATTCTTCAGAGAGATTACACTGTATACAGATAATTTGAGGAGAGAGAAAATATTAGCTGGGGCAGTCATGGGCTGCTATGGGAGGCACAACCTTAGATAAGACTAGAAAGAAGCTAAGGGGTTCTAAGAGGTGGAGGTGAGCAAGGAGCACCTGTCAGTGATGGGAGACAAATACATGGAGACAAGAATGGAATGTTGAGTTTGGGGAACAGCTTAGTAGGCCAAAATGTAGACCACGTGAAAAAATGATTTGTAGTAAGTCTGGAAAACTAGGTTGCAACCAAATTATGGAGAGCTTTCAACCCCAAGCCAACGTGTTTGAATTATTTCTCGTGGACCAAGGAGGTTTCTCACGAGGTTGAGAGCAGTAAAAGGTTGAAGAATCCTTCACCCTGAACTCATAACCTAAGCTAACTTGTTGGCTTGAGAGAATAGATAAATTAGATAATAGCCAGCATTTATATAGTGCTTTACGAATTTTATCTCCTTTGATCCTCACAACAGCTCTGTAAGGGAGGTCATGTTATTCCCATTTTACAGATGAGGACACCGAGGCTTAGAAGGGTATAAGTGATTTGCCCGTGGTCACTCAGCTAGGAAGTGTGAGGCAGAATTTGAGCTCTGGTCCGCCTCACTCCACCTTCTTCATTGAGTCACCTAGCTAAAGGGACAAAGCTTTAGGAGAGGTAGTATGATAAAGCAGAGATGCACTGACATGGAGTCACAAGGCCTGGATTAAAATCTTGGCTTCTACTTCATTAATATAGGCAGGTCACTTAATCTCTGTAACCCTCAGTTTCCTCATTTGTAAAATGGGGAATAAATACACTGCCTCCAGGCAAGTGCTTTATAAATTTTAAAGTGCTGTAGAAGTGTTAGTATAATATTTTATCATATAGATAACAGGGACATAAAAATATCATCATCATCATTGTATGTTATCCTTGGGCACCAGAGCTGCTCCTCTCTAAAGGCCTCTATTCTGGTCACCTTTTGAACCTGTCTCATTTTTCCTTCACGAAACCTTCTAGATATTCTGGGAAAGGGGTGTACTCTACAGTAAAGTACTCATGGGCATGGCCCAGAGAGCAGGCAGGAGCTGTGCCCATGTAAGCAAAGGTGGCACTATAAGTATTTTGGGACAATGGAGATGATAAACTAACTTGTTACTTCTGTTCTTCTTCTTGTCTGTTCCACGGTCCCTACAGTCCTAAAAGAATCAGGGCAAGGAATTGTTATTTTTGTTGTTGTAGGGCAGCCAGATGGGACACAGGGCCTAAAGTCAGGAAGATCTGAGTTCAAATTCGGCCTCAGATACTTACTAGCTGGGTGACCTTGGGCAAGTCACTTAACCTCGTTTGCCTCAGATTCTCATCTGTAAAATGAGTTAGAGAAGGAAATGGCAAACCACTCCAACATCTTTGCCAAGGAAACCCTGAATAAGGTAACAAAGAGTCAGACACAACTGAAATGACTGAACAACATCAACCCTTTGTGCCCCTACAGGTGACCACCCATATGAATGTGAATTCTGTGGCAGCTGTTTCCGGGATGAGAGCACGCTCAAGAGCCATAAACGTATCCACACGGGGGAAAAGCCCTATGAATGCAATGGCTGTGGAAAGAAGTTTAGCCTCAAGCACCAGCTGGAGACCCACTACAGGGTCCATACAGGTAATGAGGATCATCCAGCTGAGGGGGGAGATAGGGAGCCTGGGGAGAAGGAGACATGCAAGGGACTGGGGCTCCAAGTTTGGGGGGATAACAAGTGGTAGGAAATAGATAGTTGGCAGCTTGAGGCCAGACAAAGGGTCTTATTGAAATTATAGACGGAAACAGTGCCTGCCTTCAAGCAGTGTACATTCTGATGAGGGGGACATTAATCCTTTGGGGGATTAATTTTATTTTGTTTTGATGCTATATAGTGTTCTTCCCAGTCACCATTGCCTTGAATGCTTCCTCTGACCACTGAGGACAGTGAAGGGGATAGTGTGAGTGAGTTAGGGAGGTGTAAAAGGATTGTTTTACCACAGTAAAGACCTATCTGAGATGATGTAACATAAATTTGTAGTGGACCAGTCAATTTAGTTGACTGACTTTCTCCAGCTTCACTTGGCAACCCATGAATAGGAGCAAAGGCAGTAGGTGATGGGTATAATGTAAGGCTGAGCACTTAGCAGGGTAAGATAAGTGATGAGATGAAGAGCCACAGGATTTCTGACTAGAAGATAGAGTAGAATTGAACTGGTTCTTTGAGTGATCAGGGTAGGGAAGGGAAGAGAGTGTAGCCATTGCAAGGGTGATAGCCTGGGAAAAAAACTTAGAGGGGGAGAATGGAAAGTCACTGAGAGGATGAAGAACAGGGTTAGGAGATATAAGCAGAGGAAAAGATAGAAGGATCAAAAATCAGATAAAGGCATTTCAGAGTTCATGCATGGACGTGGAAGACTTACGTGTGATGGCAAGAGTAATTCAAATAGTTAAGCACAAACAAGATACACAGGGTAAATTGGAGGTAATCTCAGATGGACGGCACTGGGATTAAGGAGGCCTGGGAAAAGCTTCTTGAAGAAGATAGAATTTGAACTGAGTCTTGAAGGAAGCCAAGAGTTAGAGAGGTAAGAAGAGAGAGTTCCAAACATGGGATATAGCCAGTGAAAATGCATGATTTGAGAGCTGGAATGTGCTGTACAAGGAATGTCAAGGAGGCCAGTGTCACTGTATCTCAGAGAATGGGGAGGGAAATGAGGTGCATGAAGACTGGAAAAATAGAAAGAGGCCAGGTTATGAAGGACTTTAAAAGACAAACTGAGGATTTTATATTTGATCTAGGAGGTGGTAAGGAGCCACTGAAGTTTATTGAATGAAGGTAGAGGTGATAGTGACATGGTCAGACTTGTGTAGAGGAAGATATTTTGATAGTTGAGTGCAGAATACAGTGGAGTGGAGAGAGAATTGATAATCACAGTAGTCCAGATATGAGGTGATGAAGGTTCTGCCCTAGGGTGCTGGCAGCATCAGAGGAGAGAAGGGCGTACATACAAGAGATGTTGTGAAAGAAGAGACAACAGGACTTGGCAATCAGTTTGGATGTGGGTGTGTGAAGAGTCAATGATTGCTTGAGACCTTGGATGATTGGGAGGATTGTAATAGAGAATATAGGAAGAGGGGAGGGTTTGGAAAAAAGATAGCAAGTTCAATTTGGGTATATTGAGTTTGAGGTATCCGACAGGAAATTGGAGATGCAAGACTGGAAGTCGGGATAGAGGTTAGAACTGGATAAATTGATCTGAGAATCATCTGCCTAGAAATGATCATTGAATCAATGGGAGCTGGAAGAAGAGAAGAGGGCCAAGGACCGTGCACAATATAGATGAAGACCCAGTAAAGGAGACAGAGAATGGAGCAATTGGATAGGTAGAGGGTGGATCAGGAGAAGGCAGTGCCATAAAAATCTAGAGAAAAGAGAATCAAGGGGAAAAGAGAAATCAACAGTGTCAGAAGCTACAGAGAAGTCAAGAAGGATGGGGAATGAGAAAAGGCCATTAGAGTTAGTGATTAAGAGATTATTGGTAACTTTGGAGAGAGCAGTTTCAGTTGAGTGATAAAGTCAGAAGCCAGACTGCAGAGAATTAAGAGAGTGAGAAGAAAGGAACAGGAACTGGAGACCCCTTGAGAAGATGACCTTCTCAAGGAGTTTAGCTATAAAAGAGAGGAGTTATATACAATGACAGTGGGGTTGGATGAAACATGAGGTTTTTCTGAGGATGGGGGAGACATGGTTGTGTTTGTAGGCAACAAGGAAGCAGCCAGTACAGAAGGAGAGACTGACGATTAGTGAGAGTGGGGGAGAATAGAGAAGGAAATCTACTAGAGAAGACAGGATGGGATGAGATCACTTGTACACATAGCAGGGTTTGTCTTAGCAAGGAGAAGGGCCACCTCTTCATGTTGTTGTTTGTCCTTTGTTCTTGAAGAAGACCATGACACCAGGAAGGTGATGCCATGACTTGTAAGTGAATTGGATTTAAGTTAGTGCAAAGTCGCCAGCCTCACTCTCTCCTCCAGAGCCATCTGGATCCCGTGGCAAGATGTGGGTCAGGACGACTGGAGATGGCTCCCACCTCTTCATGTAAGACAGAGGTGGAGGCGGAGATAGTGGCAGAAAGCATCTGAGTGATATGTGATGAGCAGGAGGGTAGAAGAGGGAGATCTCAGCTAGTGGCCTCAATTTTTTTAGATGAGAGGGTGGAGGAAAGGGATCCATGGGAGACTTAAGGAGGGATAAAAAGATCTAGAAAGCCTTTGGAGCCAAGTACCCCAGGTGGCAGATGTGGCCTAGCTCTTCTCCCCACTACATGAGAGTTTGAGTGACTTTCCTTTGGGGGATTAATTTTATTTTTTTGATGCTATATAGTGTTCTTCCCAATCACCATTGCCTTGAATACTTCCTCTGACCACTGAGGACAGTGAAGGGGATAGTGTGAGTGAGTTAGGGAGGTGTAAAAGGATTGTTTTACCACAGTAAAGACCTATCTGAGATGATGTAACATAAATTTGTAGTGGACCAGTCAATTTAGTTGACTGACTTTCTCCAGCTTCACTTGGCAACCCATGAATAGGAGCAAAGGCAGTAGGTGATGGGTATAATGTAAGGCTGAGCACTTAGCAGGGTAAGATAAGTGATGAGATGAAGAGCCACGGGACTTCTGACTAGAAGATAGAGTAGAATTGAACTGGTTCTTTGAGTGATCAGGGTAGGGAAGGGAAGAGAGTGTAGCCATTGCAAGGGTGATAGCCTGGGAAAAAAACTTAGAGGGGGAGAATGGAAAGTCACTGAGAGGATGAAGAACAGGGTTAGGAGATATAAGCAGAGGAAAAGATAGAAGGATCAAAAATCAGATAAAGGCATTTCAGAGTTCATGCATGGATGTGGAAGACTTACGTGTGATGGCAAGAGTAAGGATAGGACCGCCTCTCTGTGTAGCTGAGGTGGGATGGAGAAGTACGTCATAGGAATTGAGTAAATTAAGGAAAGAGGGAGTCTATCCATCCATCTGTCTCTTGGTCTATCTCTCTGTCCATCCATCTTTCTATCTTTCTATTTCTCCTGGCTGTCTTTCTATCTAGATGTCTGTCTGTCTGTCTATCTACCTGCCTATTGACCTAAGTCCCGTAGTATGAGGTCAGGAGTTGGAGAGGGGAGAAAGACTGGGGTAGTTTCTGAACTCGTTGAGGAAGAAAGGAGAGTGTCCTGGAGATCTGTAGATAGTAGCTACTAGAATCTTGACTGGGTGATAAATATGAATTGAACGAACCTCAAAGAAAGACGTCACTGAGTGATGGTGGTAGAGGAGAGTCTAGAAGTTGGGGGCAGAGGAATGGGACAAGGAATATTCTGACTTCCCTGACAACCAGTGAATTGGGAGGGGCAAATTAAACGTGGAATTACAAGTGCTAGAAAGGTTGACCAGTAGTACCATGTCATCAGGAGGGAGTAGGGTCTCTCAGCTAGTGCAAAAAAATGGAAGCAGTGATAAAGGGAAAAAGGTTAAGATGACAGCAGGTTTTTTACTTAGGAGCAGGCCTTCCAGAGAGCACAGTGGAAGGGGTGGGTAGATCTTGGCGGGAGAGGGGCCTCTTGAAAGAGAGGCAGGATAAAACTCAAAAGCTTATGGAAGTGAAGGTGGAAAACTAAAAATATATTAATTAATTTTAAAAAATATGTAATTGGGGGGAAATAGACCTTCTGTATAAAATTTATTTAAAAGAATATAAAAAATAAAATAAAATCCTGTCAAAAAAAGAAATAAATTTTTACTTAATACAGCAGACAACAATACATTTATAATGCATGCTCTCTGAAAAAAAAGTGAAATAACAATAAAAAGTAACTAAAGTTGATTAAAAAAATTGGTTGGTGAAAAAGAGAGAGAGAGATGCAGGAAAGGGGAGTGGGCAGTGTAGGTTTTATACAGTGAATAGTTAAAATGAATTGAGGCCAAACTGAATACTAGTTTGGAGGTTAGCCTGAGGGTTGAGTTTAGTCTTAAGGTTAGGGGTCAAGATGGATTGAGTTTGACTAAGGCTAAGATAGTTAAAGGTTAGGTTGAGGGCAGGATATATTGAGATAAAAATAAGGCTTGTTTTGTCCAGGAGGGTCAGCAGCTTTTACTTTGGAGGAAAGGACAAGCAGAGCAGTCCAAGTTCCATCAGGAAGATTGGAGGGAAGTGGAATTTTCATACATGTAGACACACACTCACATACATACATTCATACATGCATATGTATATATGTGTATGTGTTATATGTGTATTATATATCATAGAACATGTGTGTCTTTGTGTGTGGGTGTATATATATGTATGTGTGTATATGTGTGTGTGTGTGTGTATGTACTTGCTTCAAGAAATAAGAAACATTACAATTTGGCAAGCTAAAAAGTTTTTGTCATCTCCTCTGCACAGGAGAGACCTCTTATCAGTCATTGGAATGGAGAGAGCTGGCTTGTTGAGAGGCAGGGGGAGGGATTCAGTGACCTTTGGACAGTCCTGCTGGCTTAAGGGAGTCTGTCTGTGGAAAGAGCCAGACAGGAAGGAGGAGGCCGTGCCCACAGTTCAGTTCTCTCACTCGTATTCTTTTGGAGCTCTAACTGTACCGAGCCTCCTGATACTTGGAGAGGATGGTAGGAAATCCTCGTTGCTGGTGCCCACGGCAACCCAAAGGCCACTGGAATCCCAAGGCTCCTACAGCCCTTTGCTCAAGATGTGGCTGGGGCTGGCAGATCATTAAATGCATTGGTGGTAACTATTGTAAATAGCAGATCGATAGTTAGATCACTTTGGCTGTTCATTACTTCATTATTTGTGGGTCCTCTGCACAGAGTGAGTATCAATATCCAGACGGCTGGCCAGTTAATTACTGTATTGAAGCAAGTTTCCCTCTGATCCTCAGCTCAGCTCCAGGGGGCTGTAGCAGAAGGAAGAAATAGGGGAATCTGGGATAGGGTTTAACATTGTCTAGGCAGGTCCCCATCCTCTCTGTCTCCTGGTCACACTGAGTGCCAGGGTCTCCTTGACTTCAAATAACTCCAGAGGAAACCTGAAGGGTCTGCCAGGTCTAAACAAATTAAATAGCCATGACTTTCACTTTTATCCTCCTCCCACCATTGTGTAGAGTATCACTTCCTTAACCCTACCCCACGCCAATTTTTGGCCTGGAAAGTATTACAATCTAGGCAGTGGGACTCCTTGACCGTCTTTTCTGTGAAGGACCTCACTGGTCCCTTTCCTGATTCCCCTTCCCTTCAGTGGGAGAGGAGGGAGGAGAAGGCACCATTACTGTGGAGAGAGGTTTCTGGGAAGCTGTAGAGTGTAGGGACAGAGAGTCTCTTGGAGCATCTGATCCATCTTTCTTTTCCACTTGTCCTTTTGCCTTCTGTCCCCTCCCAGGTGAGAAGCCCTTTGAGTGTAAGCTCTGTCACCAGCGTTCCCGGGACTACTCCGCCATGATCAAACACCTGAGAACACACAATGGCGCCTCCCCCTACCAGTGTACCATCTGCACCGAGTACTGCCCCAGCCTCTCATCCATGCAGAAGCACATGAAGGGCCACAAGCCTGAGGAGATCCCACCTGACTGGAGGATCGAGAAGACTTACCTCTATCTGTGTTACGTGTGAAAGGCGCTCCAGGGGAGGAGGAAGTGGGAGAAGTGAGAGAGAGATGGAATCATTGAAGGACTGCGCGCGCACACACACACACTCACACACACACACACACACACACACACACACACACACACACACAAGAGAAAAGAAGAAAAAGAGGACTGGATTGATAACTGTGTTTGACCTTGGTATCTATACAAGATTCTCTCTCAAGGCTCATGCCATGGGGCTAGGTGCCTCAGGTCACAGGTGTGGCCCACTCTGGGACAGTCTAAGTGATTTTCATTTGTGTGGGGGGGTGTTTTATTCTGCTTTGATGGTGTTCTTGTGTTCTTCCCTGTCATCCTTGCCTTGAATCCTTCTTCCTCTGACCGGGAGCCAAGTTTAGGGAAGTGGGGGTAGGGTACATCTGGCCCAGAGCTAGGCAGGCTTGTTGATCTCCACACAACTGCTGCCTGACTCTCCCCAGACAGAGGTTGAGGGGTGGGGGACTTCAGATCTGGAGCTGGGGATGAGGGGATTGGATGGTAGGGTAGATGGAGTTTGTCATCTGCTGTAGAATAACAGTGCTGGTTGACTAGGTCCTGTGCCCTTCACCACACACACATACACACACACACACGCACGCACGCACACACACATACACACACACACACACTTCAATCTTGGCTGTTTTCTTCTCTCTTTCTTTATATCTAGTAATCCCCTGTTGGTGATATGAAGTTGTCTTCTACCTTCCCACCCACACTACCTTCCTTAGGTTCTAGTACCCAAAGTCTCTAGACACCCCCTTATATATTGAGCCTTCCAGGGGTGAAATGTCACCCTCTCTACCCAACTCTCCTTTAGGAACAACTCTCTGTGATGTGTGACTCAGCCTATCCCCACCCACTTTGCCATGCTGCTATTCCTAATAGCAAGAAACAGAACAGCAGCCCTCCCTTAGCCCCGATAGGGCCAGGACTGTCCCTAGAAATTGAAAAAAAGAAACATGAAAACACACACACACACACACACACACACACACACACACACCCCACAAATCCCACATTCAATTTTTATTGAGGAAGGTACACACAATTCAGTTTAAGAACAAATATTTATTAAGCATCTACTATGTGCATTGACAGGTGCCAGGTATAACAAAGATTTAAAAAAAAAAAGAACAATCCCTGTCGTCAAGGAGCTTACAATCTGTACAGTAATGGGCTGTTTCCTAAGGGAAATACTTAGAGGATCTCCACATTCCACCCCCAAGCCTAGTGTGCCTCCACATCTGGAGGAGGAAGATGGTGGGTGTGTTGTGTGGTCTCTTAGAGTATGCAGGAAGGCAGAGAAACAGCTCCCCAGTGGTTCCCAAGGTCCTCCAGGAAGGACAGTACTGGGGTACATAAAACCTGGGCTTCATCTTTCTCTAATCCAGGCCTGCTTCCCCCACTTGCTACACCCCTGAATCTGCCAAGGATTGGAGGAGGAGGAGGAGGAGGCTTTTTACTCTCGTTGCATTTTGCTTCTCTTCATGACCCCCCCCCCATTCTCTTTCTGCGTTTAGCACATTGTACTTGAATTACCTCAGTTTTTTGTGACCTCATGAGCTTTCCCCCCCATGTATGTGTGGATTTGTTTTTATTGTTATTGTTTTTTTTTTTAAGGGAAGGGGGTGGTCTTTTTCTTGTGTAAAGTTGTAATTGTTTTTACAAACTTTTGTTGTAATCTTCCATCCCCATAGCACCCACTACTTATCCCCTGTCCGCCTCCTCTCTCCACCCCCCCCCCCAGCCCCTGGAGGGGCCAAGGGATGGCAATGCTCAGGATGGGAGAGTAAAGTCCTGTTGGTGCAGGGGAAAGTGGGAGGACTCAGCTGGAAGTCCCCAGGGGCTTAGAACAGTCACCTACCAGCCTGGCCTTTGTGAGTATGGCGGAGCTGCCCAGTAGTGAAGCCAGGCCATTTGCAAGGTCCGTACGGTTAAATCCGTCCCCAAACTCCTTTATAAAAAGCCAACCTTTCCCACACTTGTGGTCATTCAGGCTTCCAGGTCTGGATTATTTAGATTATTGTAGCTCTGGCCCTTGGTGTATATTATCATTACCAAAACTGGTATTTTTTTTCCCTAGGCCAGTCTGGTGGGAAACTAAGATTTTGTTGTTTGGGGGGTTTTATTTTGTCTGTTTTGGTTTTGGTTGGGGGAGGGATTTTTTTTTCTGAAAGCTACCTCTTATGTTCGTTTGTCCAATTCTTTCTGTTCCTTTTCCCGTCTTCCCCATCCCATCGTTCTGCTCCCCTCCCCCAATTTTGAAAGCACATTGGCAATATTTGTGTTTGCTTTGGGATGGGCTGCTGTTTCATCTCAGGCTTTATTTGCAATGATTGTGTGTGAGTGTGTGTATGTGTATTTGTCTTTCTCTGGGAAAGTTGTGGCTGCATTTTATCTATGTTTTAAAAAGTGATTTTTAAGGAAGCTGTATGTGACGGGGAGGATCACGAAGAAAAAAGGGAAGTTGGAGGGATGGGGTGCTGCTGTGACCCCCCCCCATCCCCCTGCCTTTATGCCTCCTAACAACCCCATTCAACCTCGTCCACCTAATCTGAAGGCCTTAAAACTAGGGGGACAGGTTTTGGAGGGTGGGGAGGAGTAATCACATGATAAGTAAGACCAGTCAGTGGTCTGGGGCAGGGGGTGGAGGTCAAGGGAGGGTGCTATTTTGCAGTTAGCATGAAGACTTAGTGCTTTGGAAAGGAAAAAAAGAAGTTAAACTTGAAATATGTGACTAGGACAGTTGTTTTGTTTATAATGTGAAAAGAGAGTGGTATCATTTTGGGGAGGGGCAGATAGTAGAAAATTCATTGTGCACTAAAGGTTCCTCACCCTGGGCCCCTTCCCTCTCCCTGGGAAGGAGGAAGCACTAAATGGCCACCTGGTCCTACAAATCCCAGAAACAAGGATTTTAAAGAAAGATAACACAGTTTTATGGGGAAATAATCAAACTATTCCATAGGATTAGCAACTTTCCTTCTCTCCCCCACCCCCAATATCTCTAGACCCTCCCCATCTAATCTGGGTCACCCCTTCCCACTTCATAAAAGCTGAGAGGGTTGAGCTGATATTTACAAAGTGTAATATTTTTGTAATATTTGTTAATTCCTTTGTCAGTTCTCACAGAACGCTGCCCTTTCCTTTTGCAATGTGAATGGGGAAAAAGAAAAAAACAAAAACAAAAATGAAAGTGTGCGTGCGCGCTGCTGAATGTGGGTGCTTTTTGTGTGTGCAGTTGTGTCTTGAAATCATGCAGTATTGTAGTAATCTGGTGTTACAGAATTGGATGGTACTAAATCAGAGCCAGCTGCCTCCCTGATGCCCCCAGGACTCTGCAGATTCAGGGGGTTAGCCAGAAAGGGGTCAGGGTGAGCTGTGGTGTTTCACAAACATGTTTGCATTGGACTGGCACTATACTCACCACCCCGTGGAGGCCCAGCCACTCACAACTCAAGTTTGGAGGATGGCAAAACCTACTTTTTCCTACCCCCCCCCATTCTCTCCCATTATCCCCCAGCCTAAAAAGAGAGATCTGAATGTTCCACGGCCTGGTTAGCTTTGGGGGTAGAATGTAGTGAGAAAACATTCTGAACTTTCTGCCTTTGTAGAATAGGACACACAAGCCTGGGCCTTTGAATTTCGTAGGAATGGAGGAGGATTTGGGACTGGGAGGTTGAAGAGAGACTTATCTCTCTTTCCAGTTGGGTCTCAGAGTTTTGTTTTCCTTTTCTCCCAGCTAGAGTTCTCTCTCCTCCTCTCTCCTCCCCTCTCTCTCCTATTCCTCTTTTTTTCCCTTCCCTTCCCTCCCCTTCTCTCTCTCTTTCTCTCTCTCTCTGTCTCTGTCTCTGTCTCTCTCTCTCTCTCTCTCCTCTCTCCCTCTCTCTCCCTCTCTCCTCCCCTCTTCTTCTCTCTCTCTCCCCCCCAGCCCCTTTCTCCCCTCTCCCCAAATCCCTTCAGCTTTGCTACTGCTAACAGCCAGCTCCTGCTGGATACTGCCTTACACATCTGTAGCCAAACTCTTCCACATGGAAAGCCAGAAAAGTTCTGAGTGTTTCCTCTTGCCTCACAGCCTGTGATTCTCTTGGTCCTCCTAGGTTACTTGTGGCATTCCCCTCACATTCATGTGCTGCCTTTCCTGTTTGCTCCCTCAATCATTTGAAGCATTAATATCCTATGTACATATAGGATAGACATATATAAAATATATCTATCTATATATATGTGTGTTTGTGTATATATATATATATATGTATATAGATCTATCTATATATATGGAGAGAGATATAAACAAGTCAAACCCCTTCCGCTTAATAGTTGCCAAGGATGTGGTGGTTTTAAAAAAAATTTAAAAAGGTGGGAAAATAGTTGTTGGGTAACCAGGGGGCACTGTGGACTCCCTGATTTCAGTACAATCCAAGGATGTAACATAGGCTTGTTTAATCTTTGTGCCTGAACAGTTTTTTTTTCAATGTTTAGAAGAAAAGAAAAAAAAAACTGCTGCAATTCCTCACAAGTGTATGGTACCTTTCTAGAATCCATTGATTGGTACAACCAGCTGCAGGGATGTCCCAGGAGAGGGGAGGAGGACCATGGGCTTGCTCCCTGTTTGGGGAGTGAGAGGTGGCCTTCGTTGAGCTCCATCCTTGGGAAGATTGGAATCATGTTCTGAAGCCCTGATGGAGGAGGATCCAAAGGAACCGGGATGTGAGTGATCTGGGACAAAAAACAATAATAATAATAATAATAATAATAATAATAAAGACCAAACTGTGCCCCAGAGGGAAAAGGTGTCAGATCAGTTGGGAGTGTTGGGGTCTGTTTTCCCTGATCCATTTTGTCTCCCCACTTCCCTAGTTCTTCCTCCTTTCCTTCCTCCCTCCTGGACCCTCTACTGCCCTGAAGCTTCCAGGCACAGGGTGCCCAGTGGCAGAATGGAAGTATTTATCTGGATGTTTCAGGAAAACAACAATAACAACAACACACGGACAAACTCTGCTTTGGTGTGAATGGTGGTGGTGAAGAAATCTTGAGCGAGCCAGAAGAGGGGAATAGAAAGAGAAACTGGAAGGTGGGATGAGGGGGAAGGGGGCAGGAAGAGAATGGCTACTAGGCCAGCTAGCATGACACTGCCTCCCTCCCAGGCCACCCTGGTCCATCCCACTGTGCAGACAGGGTACCAACCTCTTGGTGTCTATCATAGTGTTTGTTCACATAGTGTTATGCATGATCTTTTTAAGGTTAAGAATCCACAGTAAAACACTGTGGAATCCTATCCATATATATATATATATATATATATATATATAAATAAATATAAATATATATGTAAGTTATAGCACTGAGGGCCGCCGCCCTGCTGGACCAAGCAAAACTAAGCCTTTTGGTTTGGGTGTTTTCTTGTTTTGTTTTCATTTTGTTGTTTTTGTTTTTGTTTTCATGGCTTGTCTTACGTCGCGACAGCACAAGTGCCAGTCCTGATTGCTCTGTATTACAAAATAGTGTTTTTAATTAATTGATGTTCTAGTTAATGTCTACCTCAGCACCTCCTCTTAGCCTAATTTTAGGAGGTTGCCCAATTTTGTTTCTTCAATTTTACTGGTTCCTTTTTTTTTTGTACAAAAATCTGTCTTTCTCCCACCTCCCTCTTTCTCTCTTCCCTTTCTCTTCTTTCCTTTCCTCTCTCTCCCTCCCTCCTCCTTCCTTCCTTTTTTCCCCTCCTCCCTGCCCTCCCTCCTCTCCCCTCGCAGTCAGTCCTGCTTGCCAGCCCTCTCTGTCCTAGTACAGAAGCAGTTCGCTCGAAGTTGTGCGGTCCGGGTTGCAGCTTTCCGCATCTGCCTTCGTTCCGTGTAGATTGACGCGTTTCTTTGTAACTTCAGTGTTTCTGACAAGAGAAAAAAAAAGAAAAAAGAAAAAAATGAATTTACTGCTGCAGGTTTTTTTCTCTCTCCATGTGTCACTAAGTGAAGTTTGTGCCTTCTATAGCAAAGAGAATATTTTTTACATCCTACTAACAGTAGATTTTTTTGTAGTGAACATTTTTTGTATTTTTATTTATAAGTCTCATAAGAAAAATAGCAATGTTCAGTTGTATACCTTGAATCTGCAGTTAGAAAAAAGAATAAAGTTAATTCAGTTGTCTCTGGCTGGGCTGTCACTTTTTTAAAAATTCTTTCCCTTTTAAAAAAATAACCTTTTCTGCCGTGTGTAGCTGAGGAAGTAAGGCCTCTTTCCCTAGCTGGGATGTCGTGGAGGTGGGAAGGGAGACCTGAGCTAATTCATCTCCACATTGTCACGTAATCTTGAAGTTCTGAGTTCTCTTTTTCCTACTAGCAAAATCTGGTAGTAATAAACTTCCATTTTTAGTAAAGAACCCTGGTACTACTGAGCTGAATGCAAAAGATAGAGATTAAACTTTGGGAGTGTGTGGCTGTTTGTGGGGTGACTGAGGATTTGAGGGGATGGGGGATGGGGAGGGAAGACCTTCGAATGACAGCCGCCTTAGCCAGGCAAATCAGGCAACGGGACCTCAAGCCTAGCCTCATCATTACTCAACATGAAAGATTTCCAGAAAGATCAATGGATAAAGTTTCCTGCCTTTCCAGGGGGAAGGGGTTCAGGCCAAAGCTTAATTCCTAAGCTCTCCCTCCCCTTCCCTTCCTCTTTTTGCTTGCTTGCAGAAACATCCCATGCACCCCCTTCCCTCATCCACTCTGGCAATTAAATCCTCATCCTATATTGTTAGGAGAGTCACAGAAAGTCAGACAGGACTGAAATGACTCAACAACAGTATCGTTCGGGCCCTACTTGAAAGCCACATTATACACCTAACTCCCTGCCTCTGGGAAGGCATGACTCTTCTCCAGGCCACAGATGGGCATCTCTCCTGTTCTCAGCTTCCTCCATAGAGCAAGACTCCCTGGGCTCCTGGTTTCCTTTGCACTGACATTTAGAAAACCCAGCCAGACTGGGCTGTAGTTTACCATAGGTTGATAACATTGGGGGGAATCAACCCATGATCCCCAAGTGTTGGGGACTAGAGTTTCCATCTGTTGCAGAG
>NW_020948936.1:0-1582 GCF_900497805.2 Vombatus ursinus | reverse complement strand
TGTTGGGGACTAGAGTTTCCATCTGTTGCAGAGGGATTTAGTTATGTTCGCCAGCTGTCTTGCCTCATGGATGTGATTTGACCTTTGTAATAAGAAACAGTTTTATATACAGGTTCTGTTTTGCTGGACTTCTCAAACGCTCACTGCTAAATCTAGGTTGGAGCAGGGAAGGAGTGTTTAACCTGCTACCCTTACCTTCCTATCCCCAACTGCAAAATATCATTCCAGATCAGCTGAAAACATTTTCTTTTAGGGGGAAAAAAAGCCCTCCCTTTCTTCTTCAGAGGAGGCTACTGGTTTTCTGACCTCTCTTAGTTACTGAGGATGTAATTTAAATTGAGACAGCCCCTGAGTTCTGTTCTCTTGGGTTGGAAAAGGGGTGTGGGTGTGTGGGGGTGCCATACACACAAAACACTTTACTTTGAGCTTCAAGAAACCAATTCAGAAGCCAACTGGAATGATGATCCTCCCAGAAGATGTTTCCTCAAGAAGACTTGGTCAGAAACTCATTTCACAGGTGGGAAAGTTCAGGCCTAGAAAGGGGACAGACAGCTCTCCCTGCCCACTTATGCTAGGCTCTGCTTATAAGGCCACCTCCTTTCAGGTTTTTTTTCCCCTCTGAATCTATCTGACATTTCTCTGTTGGTGCCTTTCCCCACGGATGTTTCTCAGTGTTTCTCTGTTTTACTCTTACCTTGGGAAATAAAAATCATCTATCAAAGGTGTGGTAGTTGTTCTTCAAGTTGGGACCCCCTGGTCCCCCATGGTTCTGTTGCTTTGCTTCCTCTCCTCCCACACCTCCTCGAACCCCCCACCTCCCATCACAGCCTCCAAACACATGCACTCGCACTCTGGGCCACTCTAGCTTTACACACACACACACGCACACACACTCTCAGTCACACATCTGGGCCACTCGCATTGCACACACTCACACACACACACACACACACACACACTCAGTCATACATCCTCCTCCAGGCCAGCGCTGCCCCTCCCCCAGTCTCCCTCCCTCCTGCTTCAGCTTTCTCTTGACAGATGGGAGGGAAGCGAGCTTTCCCTCTTTAAAACAACATTTAATTGCCGTTTTCTGTTGGAGCACATCAAAGCCAGAGCTTACGCGCTGCGCTGGGGTCCACAGTGGCCGTGCAGGGCCGGGGGGAGAGGAGGGGAGTGAATAGGGGGCGGCCTGAATGGGCTTTGTGTGACCGCTGGGGTCTCCCGGCTTTACATGCTCTTTGACCCAGATATGATCTCATGGAGAGAAAGGGGCCCCAGCCTGGCGAGCCTGAGAACACTTTGTGGCCTGCCTCAATCCCTCACCCCCTGTGCTGACGGCCTCAGCTGTACTCCCTCCCCCTCGTGGGCAGGCCAGGCCCCAGGCCTGGTCAGCAGGGGGCTGAACCCTAGAGCTCAGCCTGACTCAGCCCAGGGCCACTCACTGCCGCCTTCACTGGGTGGGGGGGGGGTGAAGCAGGGAGCAGCGAGGTCAATTCTGGCCACTCTCCTTGACCAGGGTGAGGGGGGATCGGTGTACACACACACACACACACACACACACACACACACACACACACACACA
>NW_020948935.1:0-8267 GCF_900497805.2 Vombatus ursinus | reverse complement strand
CTCTCTCTCTCTCTCTCTCTCTCTCTCTCTCTCTCTCTCTCTCTCTCCATATTTGCCTTTGGTAATATCCTTCACTCCACGGCATCAGCTATTATCTTTGGACAACAGATCTGTATCCCCAACCCTGACTTCTCCTGGGCTCCAGATCTCCATCTCCTAAAGAATATTTTCACCTGAATGTCTGAACACTGCCTTGGTGTATCCAAAACTGAGTTTACCCTCTTTCCCTCAAAACTTATTCCTCATGCTGATTTCATGATTTCTGTCAAATAGTGACCATTTACCCAGTCTCCCCAAATTTTTGCATTCTTTTTGACTCTGCTGTACTTGACTCCTAATGTCCAATGAGGTGTCACATCCTGTCAGTTGCACCTCAACATTTCCCTTTTTCTCTGTTCTCCCTTTTTCTCAAACCCTTTTCTTTCTCTCCTTTCTCCCCGTTTCTCTATTTCTATGGCTGCTGCTCTAGTACCTCTTTACCATCCATCTGGACCATCTATAGTTGTCTCTTAATAAGTCTCCTAGTCTTCACTTTCTCCCACTTCAAATACATCCTTCCTGCCACTACCAAGAGTGATCTTTCTTAGGCATCAATTCAATCCTAAAATTTTTCTGCTTGAGCATCTTTTTTGTCAATAGAGTAGAGCCCTCTGTTTGGCATTCAAGGCCCTCTACAGTCTGATTCTGTTCTACCATTCTGACTTCTCCTTGCTTCATGATGGTGGACATGGACAGAATGTGCAGGCCTGTGTTGGTGGAAATACCCACATTGATGAGATTTAGCTCTATCAGTATTCTCCTCCATTACTCAGTATTCCAGCCAAATCAGATACCTTTCTACTCCAAGTATTAGTGTTATACGCCTCATTTCCATGCCTTTGTTTACAGTGTTCTCTGTCCCTGGAATGTCCTTCCTCCCCTCCTTGAGCTGTCTTACTGCTACCTGTCTTTTAAAGCCCAACCCAAATGCTACATTCTCTGTGAAGCCTTCTGTGATCATTGGGTTAATTGTCCTTCCCCACCTCAGACTTCATGTAGCATCATTATCATCATCATCATCATCAGCTCTGTATGGTTACTATGCATCAAGCATTTTCTAAGCAATTTACAATTATTATCTCATCTGATCTTCAAAACAACCCTTGGAGGTAGATACTATTATTATCCCCATTTTACAGATGAGGAAACCAAGGCAAACAGAAGTTCAATGACTTTCCCAGGGTCACATAGCTAATGAAGTGTCTGAAGTCAAATTTGAACTCAGGTCTTCCTGAATCCAGACCTGGTACTCTCTTCTCTGTGCCACCAGTTACTCCTGTTGTATGTGTTTATCACTTGATTCTGTGTGTTATAGCTACCCATAGTTTGTGTCTTAACCCCCTACTAGACCATGAACTCTGGGATGGAAGAGGCAATGTCTTGTCTACCCCACGCACTTAACACTTTGCTCTGTACACAGTATGTGTTTCAAGATGAATGGATGAATACCTTTGTTGCAGGAATCAAAAGGAAGTAGGATTCAGATTCAGTCAATCAAGTATTTGTTAATACTTCATTATTAATACTGAATAATTAATATTAATGCATAATAATGTCTACTGTGTGCCAGGTGGTCTGCACTGGAAACACAAGTACAAAGAATGAAATATTCCTACTCTCAGTGAGCCTACATTTTAATGAGGGAAACACCAAATGGCCATATCAATATAGAGAGCATAGATATAAAATAAAGAAATACAGATTACATAGTTGATAGATGTATAGATACATATATACATATATATGTGTGTGCCCACATGTATCTTTAGTTTTGGAAGGAGAGTACCAGCAAAGTTAGAGGGGATCTGGAAAGACTTCAGGGTTCTTGAGTTGCATTGTAAAGGAAGAGAAGGACTAGATGAGGCAGAGGCAGGGAAGGAATATGTTCTAGGTATATGGAATGGCCTAGATGAGAACAGTGGTTCTGGTTCCCATCAGCATTTTCCTCTTTCCTTCTCTTTCAGCACCACAGATTTTGGTTCTAAGTTTGAGTACTTCTGGGTTTGTGTCCCTCTTATCTTTCCTGATCCTTCTCCAGAAATTGCGAGGTTTTTGGTGACCCTAGGGTTTAGGGATGGCTGCCAAAGGAGGGGCCCTGCAGCGTCATACTAAAACGAGGGCCAGCAACTTAGCTAAGCCTCAGACAGTCATATCCCTGTATCTTTGTTTGATGGCACTCCTCAGCATGGTCTCTCCTTCCTTGAGGTCCTAGCCTTCAGTCCAGAATAAGATAGAAATTAAGAGAAAGGAGATCTCTCTCATTTGTGTCATTGGTGGCATAAAAATATGCCAAGCCTGGGACTTCTGTGAAAGGTGGGTGACTCTAAATCTGAGATTTTTCATCCTATGGTTCAGTAAGTCCAGCAGCCAAGGAACCAGTCGGAGGCCCCTCCCTTTTCAGATGTTCTCTGTAGTTTGGTTTAGTGAGACTACACTGGGCCTCAGTTCATTTTTTGATTGTGTATAGGGAATGGGTAATAGCAAAGCATAGAGCTGGCCAGAGCCTGTGCAGGTGGACAAATGTGAGTGAATGCACATAGGAAAAATGAATCCAAAATTGTAGGAGCTATGAGTTATGATCCAGGAAAAGGGCCTGGGACCTCTTAGACACCATTCTAAAGAGATTAGCTGCTGCAGCCACAAAAGAGTCAGCCAAATGTCAGATATTCCTAGGGAGAGTCTTAGAAACCATGGCCTTAATAAGCCATCATTCTACCTTGCCCCAAACCGTGGCCACTGATCCCAGGCATCCCTGATCAGCATACCTCACAAAAGGCGTAGTGGACCTGGAGAAGGAATGAGTATTGGAAGAGCGTTAAGAGAGTGTTAAAAAAAATAGTACCAGGACCACAAAGACAAAAATGGTACATGACTTGAGGGAGTTTATATTCTTCTGGGGAGGGAGAGGAGATGGTTGTTACCATCTGACTCTTCATGATCTCATTTGGGGTTTTCTTAGCGAAGATACTGGAGTGATTTGCCATTTCCTTCTCTAGCATATTTTACAGATGAGGAAACTGAGACAAACAGGATTAAGTGACTTGCCCAGGGTCACACAGCTACTAAGTGTCTGAGGCTGGATTTGAACTCAGATCTTCCCGATTCCAAGTCTGGTGCACTCTCCATAGCTGCCTCATGCCTTACTTTATCTCTCCATAAAATGAGGGAGAGGGTTCTTATCTGTCTACCCTGTGGTTGGCAGGGCGTGGGGGTCATTCATGCATCCACGGATGGATTTGCTGACCTCCTATTTTCCCTCTCTTATGCAGGCACTGACATGGCCGTCTTCTGTCTACTGTGCGGAAAGCGCTTCCAGACTCAGAGTGCACTCCAGCAACACATGGAGGTCCATGCAGGTGTTCGCAGCTACATCTGCAGTGAGTGCAACCGCACTTTCCCCAGCCACACGGCTCTTAAGCGCCACCTTCGCTCACATACAGGTAAGCCCAAGAGGGATGAGCTTGGGAACAGGAGCCTTCTTTGCTCTGGGGGCCTAAGCTAACAATTCTTATTTTGTGCCAGTACTCCAGGGACCCGTCAGGGTGGTAGGACAGTATGGTTTTGCATGGAGTGTCTAAGGGAAATGAGGAAAACTGAGTTCTAGGACATGATCTTTCATTGAGTCATTTCATGTTTTTGGAAGTATCACACATTATTTTTTTTAAATGCAGTAAATGTTGAACCGTGTTTTCTTCTGAGAGTAGAGAGAGAAGAGTGGGGCTCAAGTTTCCCAGGATCCTGTAAGGACCAGTGACCCTAGTTTTGTGAAAGACTGTGCAATCATGAGGGGCAGCTAGGTGGCTCAGTAGATAGAGTGCTAGAACTGGAGTCTGGAAGACCTGAGTTCAATGTGGCCTCAGACATTTCCTAGTTGTGTGACCCTGGACAAATCACTGAACCCTGTTTGCCTCAGTTTCCTCTTCCGTAAAATGAACTATAGAAGGAAATGGCAAACTACTCCAGTATTTTTGCCAAGACAACCCCAAAAGGGATCACGAAGAGTCGGACATGATTGAAAATGAGTAAACAACAAGAAGATGCTATTGGTATATTATCCCCATTTTGCAGATGAGGACAGTAAAGCCAAAAAGGGTATGTAATTTGGCCAGATGTCCCAGTCTGGAGGTATCAGACTCAGCAGCAAAACTGAGTGCTACCCGAACCAAATTATAATATGATTGGGAAATATTTAACAAAATAAATAAAAATACAATAAGCCATAGGTAATGTGAACTTGTGGTTTTCTAAGTCAACATGCAGCCTGTAGGGGTCCATTTCTATTTGAGTTTGACATCACTGTCCTAGTCCATTGTAGCTCTTTTGGAGACTTAAAAATTTCCCTAGAAGAAGCAAACCAGCCAATAATACTACAAGCAGTAGGTCTTTATTATAGGCATATTTTACTTCACACAAGAAAGATGAATAAATGAATCAATCAATGAGCAAAAAATCTCTACTTATTAAGCACTTAGACCATGTGTCAGGCAGTATGCTAAGCTGTGGAAATACAACTGGAAACAACCGAGATTACCTCAAGGAGGTTACATTCGTAATGGGGGAAAGATAGCATATTAGGGGAGCTAAAAAAGAGTGTGCATAAGGCAGCGTGGTTTGGAAATGACTGGGAAATTTGAGACATCTGGGGAGCATGAGAGGGGCGGCAAAGAAAGAGGGGACAAAAATACACCAGTATTAGGGGCAGGTAGGTGGCACAGTGGATAGAGCTCCGGCCCTGGAGTCAGGAGAACCTGAGTTCAAATCCAGCCTCAGACAAATAACACTTAACTAGCTGTGTGACTCTGAACAAGTCACTTAACCCCAATTGCCTCACCAAAAAAAAAAAAAAGAAGAAGAAGAATACACCAGTATCACAATCACCCAAGCCATAAGGATGCAGCCAGAGGCTAGCATCTGGAATTTGGGTGACATCATCTTAAGGCTCTGGTGAGAAGAGGGAAGGGTGTTGATAAGCATTGGAGAGGTGCCTTCTGGGTTTGATGCCTAGCTTATGCCAGGCTCTCATCACTCTTCTGCAGTATAGATACTCCTGGGCCCTTCCCACATATCAGGGTCACTCAGCAATCTGAAGGAAGGCCAGATATTTTATGGGGAAGAAGCTAGGTTCTTAACTGAGCCTCATTGGTTTCTCAGAAGGGAGTGCCTCTAGAGCAGAGGCAGCCTGTTGCAAGAAAGGTCAGGCCTATAAAAACCAAAGGTTTTTTCTGGTCTGACATATCATGGTCACACAACTAATAAGTGTCAGAAATGAGCTTCAAACCTGGTCTTCCTAACTCCATCCTTGGCACTCTGTCCATTGGTCCACGATGCATTTCGATGGCAGCAGAAAATCACAAGGTCAGTGATAACTGTGTCAGGACTGGGGATAGGCTACTCTGCCCAGCCAGTCAGAGCTGGAGCATCATCAACCCAGTCTTGTGAGAGTGCTGATGGGTCAATAGATCCACATTTTTGGGGGGGGGGAGGGGATTTTCTCTTTAGGGCCTATTTTGAAAAGATGGTCATTTCATGGTTACAGAAATCATAGGACTTCATTCATGCCTTGAAGGGCATGGATGATTCTTAAGGAACTAATGAGTGGAAATGATGGTACTAAATTTGCACCTGCTTCATTCCCCTGCCCTGTCCAGGACTTGACAAGAAGGTGCTTTCAAAAGTGGCATGTTTGAAAATTCTCATAGTATCATGATTCTAGAGTTGGAAGGGATGTCATGAGGCCCAACCCCCTCATTTTATAAATAAATTGGAAGGGAAGTGACTTACCTAAAGTCACACATATAATGCAGAGGAAGGATTTGAATTTGGGTCCCATGACTCCAGATTTAGGGCTCTTTCTACTCTACTACATTGTTTCCTAATAAGAAGGGGGGAAATGCCAAAGTGGGATTAAGGGACAATTTTATATTTCTTGCTCCATCTGTGATTTCTCTTCTTACCTTACTCTGGGCTTGCTGAGTTAGGGAAGGGCTTGTATATATTAGAATGAGGAGATGGAGTTTTTACTCCATCCTTACCCTGCCCCATTTCCTTGCTTTCTCTAGACAGTCTTAGCTGAATACACACATACTTGCACGTCTTCCACCCCCTGAAGTTGGATCCTTTGCAATTACTCTGTTTAACTGTTGGGATAAGAAGAGAGGAAAAAGAAGTCTCGTTTTTTTTTTTTTTAAATGTATGTGTGTGTGTATGTGTATGCACAATGTAAATATACTTGCCTTAACAAAAGAAATGATGATCCTCCTAAGTACCATGGTCTAGAGTGGGTGTGAGGATGTACATTTAAGAGGAATAGAAATTTCTCTGCTGTGAACAGTCACATGAGCACAGTAAATACAACAAAGAGTGTAGGGTGGGCCAGATGCATGAGTCAGTGAAATTTGGGGTAAGTAGCCTATAGAAAGGTTAGACACGGAGAGGCAGGATCAGATTAGCCTGAGGGGTTTCTTCAGGGAACCTAATCATCATTAGTCTATTTTTCTTTCTCCTTTTGTCATTTACATAAAGGAGTTAATCAAAGGTAGCCCTTTCTCTTCCTTTTTCATGCTCAGGTATAAAAATATAGTATTGACATCTAGATTTTTTTGAATTGTTTGTCCTTCATTTTTGAAAAGGATCAATGAATTTAGCAATATATGAACATGTTTATCTCTTATATGGGCCCTTCCATCTTTATGGTTTTGAAGTTATACATGTGTACATGTCCCCCTATCTGACTCTGCATATATTTGTCTATGTGTGTGTCTCTATGTCTCAGTCAGTTTTTTCTCCGTATTATAAAAATTGAGAGGTCTGCTGTTTTTCTGGGACTTGTATGCGAGATGGCACAGAGAACTTTCCAAGATTTATTAAGCCAGATGACTGACTGCTACACATATCTTGTGATCCACATGGGCACAAATGATCCTGCCAGAAGAAATCTAGAAGGCATTTTTAAAAATTTAATATTTTTCCCCAATCCATGTAAAAACAATTTTTAACATTCTTTTTTTAAAATTGAGTTCCAAATCTCTCCCTCTCTTCCTTCTCCCCCCATTGAGAAAACAAGCAATTTTATATAGGTTATACTTGTGCAGTCACGCAAAATATATTTCCATATTAGTCGGTTGTGAAAGAAACACAGAAAAACTCAAGAAAAATAAAGTAAAGAAAAAGTATGCTTTGATCAGCATTCAGAATCCATCAGTTCTTTGTCTGGGGATGGATAGCATTTTTCATCATAAGTCCTTCAGAATTGTCTTGGATCGTTGTATTGTTGAGAATAGCTAAGTCATTCACAGTTGATTAGAAAGCATTTTTAAAGATTACTAAGTCTTGTGCAAGAAACTTGAAGGCTGTAGGGACATAGGTGGTATTTTCATCACTGCTACCAAGCAAAGACAAGGGATTGAGAAGGAGAAATGCATATTTTGAAAGTAAACAGGTATTGATAAAAGATGATTCAGAGGAGAGGATTTTGTTTTCTGGACCATGACTTAAAATATAGGAGTGACAGGCTCCTGGTGAGAGATAGAGTTTACCTAACATGACTGCTTAGAGTCCTGTGAATCTAATCAAAAGAGTTTTAAACTGAAGAGGAAGAGGGGAGAAGGAAACTGCCTGTGTATAGTGGATCTACCAAGCTTCATGCCAGTAGTTACACTGTAAAAAATATCATTTGAGTTGTCAATAGTTACACTGTAAGAAAAATATTAATCTTGCAGATGCCCAGAAATTCACAAGAGACAAAAATCTAAGAAAGGAGCCATCACTAAGCCCCGTTAGCTCAGATATGTATACGGGAAGCCATAGAGTATGAATAACAGAATGAACTGAAGATCCAGATAGGGGGGAAGAATTTGATCTCCACGGGAATCCTGAGGTTTGGTGGGATGGGACCCATGAGTGAAATATAGTTCTGGAAAAGTGTCCTTTATTCAGATAAAACAGAATAGGTAAAAGGAGATGGAATAACGTTGTTAAGAAGACATACGCCCATGAAGAAATTCAGGAACTGGGGGGAAGCATGGTAGAGATCCATGGAGGCAGAAACAGAAGTGAAAATGTTACAGGTGTGTGCTGCAAGACCACCTGGATAGAAAAAGGAAATAATGAGTTTAGGAAATAGATCATATCCCTGACATAGAGGCATGGTTGACTTCAGTGATTTCAGTTATTTGGGAATAATCTCTCTCTCTCTCTCTCTCTCTCTCTCTCTCTCTCTCTCTCTCTCT
>NW_020948934.1:0-22357 GCF_900497805.2 Vombatus ursinus | reverse complement strand
CACACACACACACACACACACACACACACACACACACACACACACACCTCTCTTCCCTGTAACTTCATGACTGAGAAATACGGAATTGGTCAACAAACAACCTAATAATATTCTCCATCCCTGGAGGAGTAGGCAGCACCTTCTTTTCATAATACCTGAGAGATCATCCCAGGAAGGGAAGAGATTTTTCCACTTCTCTGGTAGTTTATTAAGATCGGGAAGAGACGAAGAAGGTGGGTAGGAGGAGAGGATAGGCCCAGCCAGGAAGAATGACCCACTCCAGGTTCCATAACACTGGTGTAGGACAGGAAGAGAACAATGAAAGTGAAGCTGGATTCCAAAGCCCTGAGTCCTTACTTCAAACTTGATCAGGTTCAGTAGTAATGATAAAAATCACAAGTTCTCCTCTTTCATATAGCTGACATGTATAAAGTTAAGGAAGTACTTTTTTCATTTGTAGAATGCAATACTATTTTCAAAACAGTTTTAAACATATCACTGTAAGACCATCACAGCAACCACATGGACATTGTTACCTCTACTTCAAAGATGTGAAAACTGCGGCTGAGAGAGATTAAATGACCCCTATTCCACACACTTCCCCTCCTACTGTAGCATCCCCCTAAGTAGGAATTTTAAAGAAAGAGAATAGATATATTGGAAAACATAAATATTGTCTGACCTCCATCTAAAAGAACGGTCTAAAATTGGCCCTGCGGGAAGCTGGGGCGTATGTGTGATATGGGTACACGAATGCACCTGCTCCAGAGAGACACCATGTAGTGTAACCATATATGGAACGCAGAGGCGCCTCTGCGCTCTCCTGCAGATGTGGTGCCAGGATTCCTGTGTGTCCATGCGTGTCCATTTACAGACCTTGCTACTACATATGACTGACGTGAGCTTCTCATACCTCTGCTTTCCCCTGGTTTGGCCCTTCCCTTCACACACACATCCCTCCCAGCCTGGCTGAGACCCTGGGCCCCAAGGTGGGCGACCAGCCCCCCACTTTGCTCTCCTCTCTCTCTGTGGGCTCCTCTTGTGGCTGTATTTTTGGCTCCCCAGGGAGTGAAATAAGTTGGCCTCAGTGAAAGTGAACTTGCTCATTTAAACCTGACTCCACAGTACTGCAGCCTCCTGCTGTGTTAATTATCCTGTAGTTCTAAACTGATTGCTGTACACTAAGCTTTAGCCCTCCTTTATTTATTTACCGACTACATTAATAGTTAAGCCTGTTCTTCTTTCAGAGGACTCACTGAATGCTGCACCTCATTCCCGTCCCCAGAAAGGAAGAGGCCTGGTACCTGAAGAATTCGCCCTTTGGCCTCCAACACTCATCTGCCTCCATTTTCTGAACCAAACAAGCCTGGGTTGGGAGATCTGTCGAATGTCAGACTCACCAAAGCCTCTCTGCATCCTTGAGGGGTCATTTGGTTCACCCCCTTGCCTCCGGGTGAGGCCAGCTCTGCCTTAGCCCAAACAAGCAGGACTCTGTGTCCTGTTCTGAGAGCTCTACAGAGGAGGAAATGGCCTTAGGCCTCCACAGGCTCCATCAGCTTTGCATTCCTGTGGCTTCTTCTCCTTTCATAGAGGAGTGCTTTCCTGTGCCTAACCTGTGTTTCTCACAGCCCCCTCCCCCCACTGCCCCCATTCTGCCTCACGCTCTTCTTGATGCACAGCCAATATCCCTTCACCTCCTTTCATCCCAGCTACTGGGATGAAGGCAAACTGAAATGGGTAGTATTCTTTGCAACTCCATCCTGGACAGGCATTTCTCATAACCCTGAACCATGCAACGTTTCAGTCCTTGTAGCTGACCCCAGAGAGACCTTCTGAAAGGACATCCTTTTTCATAAAGCCCACTCAGCCTCTATCCCTTGCATCTGGAGGTAGGGGCTGTAGCTTGCAGGCTCAGCAAGATCTCATAGGTTAGAGTGGCATACTGTAGGGACACACAGAGGGTCCTGGGGAAAAATCAATAAATCAAATGAATAAAAAAAGCAATAAAAATCAATAAATTAAGCACCTACTACACACCAGGCATTCTGCTAAGCTCTTGGGATACAAAAAAAAATGCAAAAAAAAAAATTCCTTGGCCTCAAGGAGCTTACAATCTAAGGGGGGAGGGGGGGAGGATGACTTGCAAACAAATATATACAAAGCAACCTATATTCAGGATAAATGGGAAATAATTAACAGAGAGAAGGCACTGGAATTAAGAGGGGTTGGGGAAGGCTTCCTTTAGGCAGGACTGTAGTTGGGACCCTAGTTTCCAATGGTCCAATGGCTATCTCGGTAGGACCCTGTTCCTACATGGCCCTTACAAGGAAAGAAACAGGCAACCTGATTATTCTTATATCTACAGAGCACTGGAGCCTAGAGATGGCTGAGAGGTTAGGAAGCCCTGGGCAGGCAGGGACAGGGACAGTGGACAGTCCAGGCTCTGAGAGCCAGCATCTCTAGTGCACTATCGCCACCTAGTGGGAACTGTCCAACATCGGGAGATAAACCAGCACTAGCCATGCCATCTCTTCCTCCTCCCCATCCTCATGCCCAGTAGCTTTGAAATTAACCCAGAAGGTGGGACTGTCCCCTATGAACTCCTATCTGCTAAAGGTTGGATACCTTAACACCTTGGTTTCTGGGGCATTTAGAAAATTTGTGGAGGGAGTAGGAGGAAAGGAGGAGAATGTGTGCTACTAAATTTCAAGATTCACTGCATCACAGAATTAGAAGGGACCCCAATAACCATCTAATCCAGCCTCTCCAGGAAAAAAGAATGCATTCTGCAACCTACCTGACAAATACTTATTCAACCTTTGCTTACAGACATCTAATGATGTAGAGTCTCCCTTTTCCACTTTAGGATAGCTATCTGATTCCTAGGAAATTTCTCCTTACTTTATCTCCAAATGCCTCTTTGTAACTTCTGCTCATTGTTCACTATTCCTTTTGGAGTCAAGCAGAATGAGTCTAATCCCTCTTTCATATGATTTGTTTGCTTTTGTTTTTTGGATGAGACCTGTGATTTCATTAGTATGGGGGAACTCCCAATGCAGATCAACACCTGCTTTGCAACTTAAAGTCTTTGAGAATCTCTTGGGGGTGTTGTAGGTAAATTACTTTCCTATGGTCCCAAAGTCAGAATGTGTCATAGGCAGCTATTTTAACCCAAGTTTTCTTTACTACCAGCTAGCTCTTGAGGTCCTAGTGTGCTGTATTGCACGTACCTGCTGGTCCTCCAAATAATGGAACCTCTTCATATGTCATGTTCCCCCCCGGCTGAAGTCATCTTGTCTTCAGGCAAAACATATCTGTTTCCTTCATTTTTTTAAAAATAATATTTTATTTCCCCCCAATTACACATTAAAACTATTTTTAAACTTCTTTTTTAAGTTTTGAGTTCCAAATTCTATTCCTTTCTCCCTCTCCTCACTCTTTCCTGAGACAGTAAGCAATCCAATGTAGGTTACACATATGTAATCGTGTAAAACATTTCCACAGTAGTTACTTTGTACAAGAAGACTCAAACGAAAAAGAAAGAAAGGATAAAGAAAAGAAAGAAGGAGGAAAGGAAGGAAGGAAGGAAGGAAGGAAGGAAGGAAGGAAGGAAGGAAGAGAGCAAGGAAAGGAAAAACAGCATGCTTCAGTCTGTATTCAGACAATATCAGTTCTTTTTCTGGAAGTGGATAGTATGTTTCACCATGGGTCCATTTCCTTCAAAATGATCCACATGTGGCATTAACTTGAAGTTCTTCACCATCTTGGTCTCCCTCCTCTAGATGCTCTCCAGCTCATCATTATTCTTCCTAAAATGTAGTTCACATAACTAAACCTGACAGGTTCTTACTAGGGCAAAATACAGTGGGCATATCTCATATTTCTGGAATCCATTCTTCCCTTGCTTTTGCTGCCATAGCACTCTGTGCACTTATATTTGGTTTGCAGTCCAGAGGTGTTTCAGGCAGATTGTTGCCTAACCATGATAGCTCCATCTCATAATTGTGAAGTTTATTTTTTGAACCAATTGTTTCATTTAAACCTATTATTTCATTGTATTAGACCTCATACCAATGTTTTAATATATTGAAACTAAAACTCAGTAAGTGGTGAACCAGGTGACGGAAGAGAAAGTTGGAAAACTCTACCCAAGTGAAGAATTCTGAGCCAGTCCTTTCCATTTTCCACTTCCTCTTTTTAGCCTCCTCCCTTCACCTGGATGCCCTGAATCTCCCAACCTAGTCAGCCCTAATCTAGGGAAGATCATCATCTCCACAAAGGAAGCTTTTGTTTTTCTGGTTGTTATTGTTGTTGTTGTTGTTGTTGTTTTATTATTGCTTATTTCCCTGGGAGTTGGTTCCCCTGCTGGGAAGGAGATAGAGAGGGACTGAGTATGAGCTCTGGGACAAGTGGCTATCCCAAGCCAGTGAAACTATGGGCCTAAGTATTGAGCCATCTGGGGGCCAGGAGACAAATGGCTAAAGAGATAAAGGAACTGGACAGACAGTTTTCAGTTTAGAATGAAAATGAACCTGCAAGAATCTTAGGTGCACCAGCCTGGCAGGGCTCTTCTCCAAAAATCATTAAGGGTTTCCTCCCTACAGACAGAAGTGCCCAGTGGAGATAGCCTGTTTGTGGACCACAGCTCCATGACAGTTTTAAATGCTTCTCCCAGAACTAATCTTCCACCTTGGTTCATCACTCAGTTTTTCCAGGGGCTGGAGGATGTCCTATTCCTTAGAAGGGACCTCATTCTTTACCTCCCTAATACTGAGTTGCCCCCCCCCCCGTGTGTGTCTCCCTCTCTCTGTCTCTCTGTCTCTCTGTCTGTCTCTCCCTCCCTCTCTCCCTCCCTCCACCAGCTCTCTATTTCTGTCACTGTCTCTCTCTACGTGTCTCTCTCTTGATATATATGTATATGTATATTTATATATCTTCCAACATTGAGAATAATCTTGATTTGTAATGGGCAGTATTTCTTTCAGCCTAATGTGAGCTTCTAGTGTCACTCAGTGGTGAGAAGCAGTAATGCACAGTCAAAACTCTAGCACCATGGACAGCTCCCAGGAGCTCTAAACATGCATTTAAGCATCTTCTCTAGTCTTCTACAACCACTCCAAGACTATATTCCTAGATACGTTCATTTTAACTGTGGATTCAGCTTGGATATGCTCTCCTTCAGATTGAGGGTAAGTGGCTCTTAGTAGGAATTTAAACCTGGAAGTCTCGACTTACTGCTGCTTGCCACAGTTTCAAATGAAATATGCTCAGGAATCATGGTTATTGGTGTAGAGCTTAGGGCTCAGAACTTAGTGCATAACCTTCCATACTCTAATATGTGAAGAGCCTGCCTTTGAAGCCTAGCTTCTAAAGTATATGACTGAAGGGAAGCATAGGGTACTTGTAATAAGCCCAAGTGGGAATGGGGGAGAAGGAAGATCTCTAGAAAGGAAGAAAAAATGTGTTGGAATCCATATAATATCAAGAGAATTAGAGGAAATCACCCAGCATATTGAGTGGACCTCCTGGAGTGGATTTAGAAGAGACACTGGTAAGAGTTGCAAAGGATGGGCAGGCATGCATGACTTTTGATCTCTATTATTGGGAGTAGCCCACTCCCTTGATGAAATTGCAGATCCATTGAAGTACTAAACTCAGTCCTCATCTGCATCTCATTTTGCCCTCTTTTTTTCCATTTCTTCTTCAAAGCCAGAAACTCAATCCCCAAGATGTTCACAAAGAAAACACTGAGTACCAGTGCAACCTCTCATTTAGAATCATAGGATATTAGAGCTAAGAGGGATCTTATAGATCATTGAGTCCATTAGCTTCATTTTAAGGATGATTAAATCAAAGCTCAGAGTGATTATATGAGTCATACAAGATCACACAGTTAACCAGTGGCATAGTTAAGACTAGAACCTAAATCTACTAACATCCAGTCTAGTACTATACCATAATATTAATCAACTCAATGAAGATTTATTAAGTGCTTACTACATGCCAGGCATTAGGGCTACAGTGAGAGAAGTAAAATAGTCTGTGCCTTCAAAGAGTTTATATTATATTGGAGGAGACTCTGTGTGTACATATATATGTAATATTATATGTGGACAAAAACATAACACAATTGCTAGAACTTGTATAGTATTTGTATAGTTTACAAAGAGCTGTGCATATGTTACCTCATTTGATTCTTGCAACAACCCTTGTGAAGTAGATGCTTTTATTATCCCCATTTTGAAGATGAGGAAACTGAAGTCAAGAGAGGTTAAGTGACTTGTACAGGGTCCTACAACTGGTAAGTGTTTGAAGTGAAATTTGAACTCATGTCTTCCTGACTTCAGGCTTTCCACTGTGCCAACTACTCAATACTCAAATGGATCTTTGATCTCATGAATTTGAGAGCTCCCTCCAACAAGTCATCCATGCCTACTCAACTTGTGCAACTTGGCCAATATTGTCCTCAAAGTTTGGGGGAATTAGGAAATGCTTCATATAGAAAATGATGAACTTTGAAGGAGACTAGGAATTCTAAGAGGTAGGAAAAAGGAATGAGTGAGTTCCTGGCCTGAGGGGCAGCCTGTGGAATGGCAGTGAGATAGGACTTAGAATGTCTTGATCAGCTGAACAAGCATTCTATTTTGGGTCCTATTTCCTATAGAAGTTGATTCACTGTGTTTGCTGAGAAGAGGTAAGAACTGAGCTGGCTTATGGTGTCCCTCTCACTTTTAAAATCTCTTGTTCCCTCCAGACTTCAGGATCAAATCTAAGGCCCAGAGTGGAGAGAACCTTGGTCTAGGAACCTGCTAACTTAAACTCCAGTCCTCATCTCTTGGTAATCAACTGTGTGGTGGTGACCTAAAAGAAGTTGGGCTAGATGACCCTTAAGGCCACTTGCAGCTGCACATTCTATGGTTCTTTGGTTCTAAGCCCCTGGGAGCATCAACTTATGTATCTCTCTTTTTTCTATCTGGGTCAGAAAAATTTTGACCCACAGATCAGACCTGGAGGACCCCTTGCTTACTATCAGTTCAGGATTGCATAGTCCATTACTAGTCAGTTTTTGTAGGAGAAAAACATGACTTTTCAACAATTAGGGCAATTTGAAAATGGGATGAGCTACCACTGGAGATAATAGTCTATATTTCCCTGGAATCCTTGAAACAAAGACTGGCTGAGGGTATTTTGATGGGGATTCCTAGTCAGACAGAGAGTAGTCTAAATAACCTGAGGTCCATTCCAACTGAAGTTATGATTTGCCTTCATTGGACTAGAGTTCTATCAGGTGGAGTTTGAGGCTATGGAAAGTTTAGTATATTTCAATACTGGAGACAATCGTCTGTGGTCTCAGGGATGACTCTTTATTCAAGTTGACACCCTACATTGTTGCATTTGCTTCAGGTATTTGGCTTGTCCTTGATTTAGGACTTAAATTTCTCAATGTGGAGTATGTTGTTCAGTTCTGGGTGAAATTTTGGAAGGGAGGAACACTGACAAGCTGGCATATAAAATGGGGAAGAGAGAGCTGGAGCCCAGACACATGAGAGGCGCCCTGATGAAGAGGGCACTCAGCCACGCCTTACTATAGAAGTGCCCTGGGGAAGCCTCAGGCCTTTGGACAAACAAGAGGAAACTGCTCTGATCATATATAGTTATTCCTTCCACATTGCAACTTTCTCCATCATGGTTTCAACATATTATGTGTTGGCATAAGGAATTAAATGGGATTTTTTGGGAGTTTTGTGGAAGCTGTAGACAACATGTGAAGGCCAGCAGATGACATAGAAAAAGTTTAGAAACTCAGAAATGCATGATATATATATAGTATTGTATAATATCAACCCAAATTTTACAATAAGGTACCCAATAAAGGAAAAAGAAAAAATTCAGACTTCTCTGGGATGAAGGGAAGGTCAAAAAAATGTATGCAGATTTTCCACAACCCAGGGCACCGTGCTTCTAATCCCTGCAATGTGGAAGGGATAACTGTACTTGTAGCAGAATTGAAGGCTCTGAACTAAACTTTTCAAAAATGACAATTTCCTCTTTAGTCCTTTTGGGTTGGAGTGAGAGTGAGAAAACCTAAGTCCCTTTTATGTTTCCATTCCCATAGACCCTAGAGAAATTGCTCCTGATGGGTGGGGAGAAATTTCTTTTCCTGCTTTTAACCAACTAAAGCTTCGAAGAGGAGCAGATACCATAGAAACCTAAGTCCCCCAAAAGGACAGGGCTTCGTTTTGCATGTCTCAAAGCCCCTTGGAAAGCTCAAGGGTACCAGGTTCAAGGAGTGGATGGCTCAGCTTGCCCAGTGAGTCTGGCCACTGCCTTGACTAATAAGTCTCCAGCCCTGTTCTTGTCTAGAACTAAGGCTACAGTAGCTAGATACGTTCCAGAACCTAGAATCACAGGATCATATTTCATACTGGAAGAGACCTCAAAGGTCATTTAGTCATGGGATCATAGATTTAGAGCTGGAAGGGACTTCATTTCACAGATGACAAAACCAAGGCCCAGTGGACAAAAATAACAAGGTCATACAGGTAGCATATCCTTGATAGGAATTTCAACTTGAGGTCATCTGGATCCAAATTATAATGAAGTCTTAACAGTTCCAGAATATGGTAGGTAGCTAGGAGGTAAGTTTAGAGGACTGGGGAAGGACACAAGAACAACCAATAAATGATAAGTTCTGAGAAGGAAATAGCAAGAGATGAAATGATTTTCCAGGCAGATATACAAGTCAAAAATATACCTGTTCACTGCTTATGTAAAATAAAATTGCAAGGAGCTAGTGAGTTAGTAGGCAACTCTCAGCCCTCATAGCATTTCATGAATTTCTGCCTTTCCAAGTCTATTCTGCCTTTGTATAGCTGTTCAACCAATAAGCACCAGCTGGTGGTAACATACATTATGTGACTAGGCTTATGGTCAGGCTGCAGCAATTGTGACATCACAAAGCTTTTTGTTTTTAACCTCTCTTATAGATAGTGAATTGGGCACAAGAATCCTTCAAGATCACCAGGTAGCCTTGGACAATAATAATAACTAATATCTGTATGACAATTTACTCCTGCAAAATCCCTTAAATTGCCCACAAAGTATAGGCTAATACCTTTAAATTGTAATAGCCAGAAAGGTGTTACAATCCCTTTAAAAGAAGACAATCTGTGTCAGAGAGCAGAGGGAGCTGAGATGGTTGCTATGGAAACAATTAAATGTGCATTTTATTTTTCACAAACCCAGCTGAGGTACTGATCAGGGAAGAAGTGGAACTAGAGCTTGTAGGAGAAAAAAAGGCATATAAACAAAATATGAATTAATTAATGGAAGACTGGTGATTAAAAGGGTAAATAATCTTGAATGAGATTCACATATAGGAACGATTATTCACTGTTCTCATCTCAAACTTACTCAAGTGTATGTGCTCTTTGAGTGAAATGGTCGGAATCTCTGAACATTGCTATTCTCTTTGGCTCTAGCTCTTCTCCTCACTCCTTCTCTTTCTTCCCCATTTGGCCCAACATGTTGGTAAATTAAATGTGTATATGATACAACCCCACTATACATAAATTGACCTTGAAAACAGCTCTGAGGTGGTTGTTTTAATTATCCCCATTTTACAGGTGAGGAAACAGGCACAGAGAGCTTAAGTGACTTGCCATTAAGAGGAGTATGGTGTGTGTGAGGGTGGTGGTCTACATCCTCTCACATGGATATGTGAATACCTCCTCATTCTCTGGGCTGGCTTGATCTCTTTAAATTCTCACAATGGTGGATTTAAATTTCCACAGAAGGACCACCTCAAATTCTCTCAGGTTCCATAGGGTAACTCTGTTGAGGAAAAATATATATCTCCTCCTTAAGATTCTAGTTGTTCAGCCCTGACTGATGCATTTCTACTTATATAACCAGGTACTCACATTGACACTTAAAGACATCAAAATAATCAGTTAAAAATAAATCAAAAGTAATAATAACACCAGAGATATTCATAAATTAAAGTAAATGCATAAATAATAAACTCATCACAATCCACACAGAAACCTGTATGGCACTCCCCCACCAATACACTCAATATTTGTGAGGATCAGTGGAACCAAGTGGGCACATAAGTAAAACCCATGTGCTCAGAGTAACTCATAGCTCTAGACTTTGGCATCCTTTATCTATCTCAGAAACTATCCACAAAATTCTTTGATGAATGTAACTTCTCTATAGATGAGAAACTTCCACTTCAAACCTAAATGTGTGTATATAGTTGATTTATTGAGTGACTTGTATGATTCTCTTGCTTCCGTTCTGTTCCCCTATTCAGCTAGACTTACTTCTGAAAACAACTATAGAATCCAGTATTCCCAGCTTAGCTGATACGGTTCTGAAATCTATCCTCTCATCTCCCCTTCTTTTCTCCTTCTTGGTTCAAACTATCATCAGATAAATAATGTTTGTCCCACAATCATACCATATAGTTTTGCTGTTCATATCTCCCCCCATATGCAATAGCTTGTCATAGTTAGCACAGCAACAACTATCTCAGAACTCTCGGAACAATAGCTACACAGCAACTGGAACTTAGAGAAACTATTTCCTTCAGAACTCTGAGCAGGACTTGGTTCCGCAACAGCCTATAAAGGGATAGTACAGAACCTCTTGATAAAGAGCTGACAAGTGCCTGAGGTGAGACTTGAACCTAGCGAGGTCTTCTGGCTCTAAGCCCAGTATGATATTTTATTCACTACCCTTGGCTGTATTTCCAAGTGTCTCCCCATACTGGGCATTGGAAAGAGGGGATGGAAGAGCACTAGGAAAGAAGGAGGACAAAACAACTATAAGAAGAGTCTGGTTCCAGCTAGTTTTTATCTCTACTTGTTATTTTGTTATTTGCCCCAAAACACACCCAGTACATTCCTGTCCTCATGCGTTTGCTGACATTGGTCCCTATTTTTAGAATGCCCTTTCTTCCTATCTACACACCTGTTGAATTTCTATGCATCCTTTAAAACCCAACTCACATACCACCTTCTCCACGAAGCTTTCTCTGAACATCTCTCTTCTACCCCAGATCGATAACAACCTACCTCTTCGGCTCTCATGTGACACTTTTAAAATCATCACCTTCCCTGTACTAGGCTGTGGGCACCAGAAGAGTAGGGACTGTGTCTTATTTAAGCATTGTATCTCTCTCAGGTCCTAGAATAGAGGTTTTTACAAGCGGGCAAGAAGCAGAGACAAGAAGTGTACAGGTCTTAAATGAAGTTTAAATCAGCATTTGAACCTTGTTCAAAGTGTGAAGAACTTCTTTGGATTAAATTTGATCTGATTGAGGGCACCTAGCAATTCATTAGCTGGTCAGAGGCTCAGCAAGCCCTTCACCACCATCATTCACTTTGGAAAGCAAAACATGTGTTTGTCCTGGGAGTTGGTCACGTCACAAAACAGGAAGAGCTAACAATAGAGTTAGCCCCAATCATTTGGAATTGAAGGGCAAAGAGGATCAAGCCCAGGGAACCAGCTGAATGACCTTCTAGAAGAGGCTGCATGAAGGCGGAACTGCATGAGGGCATCATGAGAAGAGAGAGCACACTGGGCTCTGCAGTGCATGGTAATGAGTTGTCTGAACCACATGAGTTCTCTACACGTGTGCCTTTCTACTGGTGTATTCCGTGTTTGTCTCCACTCTTCCTAATGATGCCATATGTATTTCTGTGTGATACAGGCTTATGGGGAAATTGTTTTGTAGCTACTCTTCTGATAATGCCATCTCAGTAAATCATTTTACTTCAAGCTAATTGTGTGCTTTGGCTATTAAAAGTCAATGAACTGATGGAAGCTCATGAGCTATAGTTTTAGGGGTATAGACCTACAGAGTAACCTGAACCTGGAATACTTGTACCCCAGGGGACCCAAGCTGTGAGTTTAAGTTGGGAAGGTAACCCTGGAGGAATAACAAAGATGCCAGTGTCACTAGATCATAGAGTACATAGAGGAGTGTAAGGAAGATTGGAAAGGTACAAAGAGGCATGGTTATGAAGGACTTTGAAAGTCAATTTGCTCCTGGGGATAATAGGGAGCCACTGATGTTTTTGAGTAGGGTGTAAGGATTGGGGAGTGACATTGTCGGATCTGTGCATTAGGAAGATCAATTTGACAGCTGAGTGGAAGATGGACTGGAGTTGAGAGAATCTTGCAAAAGGGAGGCCAACCAGCAGGCTATTGCAACAATCCAGGAATGATAAGTGTTTAATATGAAGGCGTATATGAAAAAATCCAGCCGCAGACACTTACTAGCTGTGTGACCCTGGGCAAGTCACCTAACCCTGTTTACTTCAGTTTCCTCATCTGTGAAATGAGCTGGAGAAGGAAAAGGCAAACCACTCCAGTGTCTTTGCCAAGAAAACCACAAATGGGGTCGCAAGGAGTCTAACATGACTGAAATAACAGAACAAAATAAAACGGGGATTGTCTTGCATATACTTCCTCCTCTACAGGGATGGTGTGAGGAAACTACTTTGTAAATCTTAAATTTCTATATTAATGTGAGTTGAAATTATTTAATAGCACTGGATTTGGAGTCAGAAGATCTGGATTCAAATCCATACTCTCCTAACTCTGTATCATTGAACAAGTCACTTCAGTTTCTTTTGCTGTAAAGCAAAGGTGTGTGTTGAATTCTATGTCCTTTGAGTTCCCTTTGGCCTTTGAGGACTAAATCCCCTGGTTCTATGATCAGTCCTACTCTGTTACTACTTACTTGATCATTTTGCCTATAATGCTTGACCTCCTAGACTATAGAACTCTGCCTTTTAATCTGTCTTTTGACATAATCCAAGGAGGGAATTAATTCCCTTGTGCTAATGGTTCCAATAAACCATAACCCAGCTCACCCTCACTTGTCAGACTCAGGTTTTATCTCCTTTCAATAATTAGTTTGCCAAAGCAAGTTTCTCCCAACATCTCCTCCACCCACCAGAGGGACTTCATAGACTCCATCTTTTAATCAGTCATTGGTCAGTGACTTCAGGAGACTGATAACTCTTTCTGAATTAGCATGCTATGTGCCATTCTGGTAGTATGCCAAAGCAAAGACACAATAAAGACAGGGAGATGGGAGCTTTGTCTCAGAGTATCAAAATTTAGAGAGCCCCATACTTAGAAACAAATGAACTTAGCATTTCTTTAGCAATAGTTCTTACTTAAATCAAGTAACCAGATGGCGTGCTTACCCTTACCCCTTTAACTCCCGTCAGTTTCTTCCTAGGCCCAAGTAGCCTTGTGATGTACTGGGATTTCCACTCCTGTTGGGCATGCTCAGGTGTCCATCATCACCCTACCTCCAATCCAACAGTGCAGTAGCTGACCTTGATGTCATTTTTGTCCTCATTGAAGGTATCTGATAACATGACTGAAAACATCATGCTAAAAAGCATGGAAGCAAGCACATAGTCTTGCTTCACTCCACTGGTGACTGGGAAAGCATAAGAGCATTGCCCATTATCCAGAACCCAGACAAGCATGCCATCATAAACTGACATATAATACTGATGAACTTCTCCAGGCAACCGAATTTTGCCATAATTTTCCCCAAGTCCTCACAACTGACAGTATTGAAGGCCTTGGTTAGGTCTACAAATATTGTGTACAGACCTCTGTTCTGCTGGCCGCGTTGTTTGAGAGCCAAATATACATTTGCCTAAAAGACTATTTTACAGAGAACTCAGACAAGGCAAGTGCTTACAAGGAGGTCAGAAGAAGCAATACAAGGACACTCTCTAGGTTTCTCTGAAAAACTTTGGAATTAATTGTGTGACATGGGAGACACTGGCACAGGGCCATCTAGAATGGCATGCCTGCATCAAAGAAGGCACTGTGCTCTATGAGTGAAGCAGAATTGCAATAGCTCAAAGAAACACGAGATGCACACATTTAGAAACATCTGCACTCCAAATGTTCATGTGGACTTTTTGTGCCCGACCTGTCGTAGAGCCTTCCAAGCTTGTATTGGTCTGATCAACCACAGGCAGACACACTATGACTTGACCCCAACATAGTGATGTCATTTTGGTCCTCCTTGAGCAGGAAGGACAACAATCAACCCCAAACCCAAGGCCTTGCATTTTGAGGTCCATTCTTTCTCCTAAAGATCTCTCCCTCATCCTTCCAACTGAATTTCTCTTTAAAAAATTGATGTGAAGGTGCTATTATTACTGCTCCCCCAGACACATTTTTTGATCCCTGTCCTAGGTATCTTCCCCAGGAGAGCCTCATGGGATTTTGTGGTCTCTTCCTTGTGCCCTGAAGTCTAGGGCCTCTCCTAAGGCTTCCCTCCCCTAATTGAATTTGCCTTTCAAGGTAGATTATAATGACATTAATAACAATAATAATAGCTAACATTTATATAGCACCTACTATGTGCCAAGTACTATGCTAAGTGCTTTACAATTATGATTTCATTTGATTCTCACAATAATCTTGGAAGGTAACATTTCTATTTTACAGATGAGGAAACTGAGGCAAATAGAGACTGAGTGATTTGCCCAGGGTCACACAGCTAGTAAGTGTCTGAGGCCAGATTGGAATTTTCATCTTCCTGACTCCAGACCCAGTGCTCTATCTACTGCACCAACATTAGGAATGTAAGAGAATATTAATTTGCTATAAGAAATCAGGAATATGAAGTACTCAGTGAAGCATAGAAATACTTATGTGAACTGATACAAAGTGAAGTAAGCAGAGCTAAGAAAGCAATATAAACAATGACAACAATAAGTGGAAAGAGCAATGGCAATTGAAAAATTTAATCCCAAAGACATCCAAAAAAATGGAAAAGAACCTTTGTACAAATATTTGTACAAAAATGTTTATAGCAGCTCTTTTTGTGGTGGCTAAGAATTGGAAATCCAAAGGATGCCCATCAATTGGGAAATGGTTAAACCAGCTGTGGTATATGATTGTAATGGAATATTACTGTGTTGTAAGAAATGACAAGCAGGATCATTTCACAAAAACCTGGACTTACATGAACTGATGCAAAGTGAACAGAACCAGGAGAATGTTTTACACAATAACAGCAATATTTTTAGATGATGAACTGGGAATGACTTAGCTATTCTCAGCAATATAATGATCCAAGACATTCCCAAAGGATTAATGATGAAGTATACTATCCACCTCCAGAGAAAGAACTGATACTGATTGAATACAGATTGATACATGCTATTTTTCACTGTTTCTTTCATTTTTTTTCCTTTTATTTGAGTCTTCTTGTACAAAATGAATGATATGGAAATGTTTTACATAATTGCACAAGTATAACCTATTGCTTGCTATCTCAGGGAAGGGGGAGGGGAGGGAAGAATAGAATTTGGAACTCAAAACTTTGAATAAAAATATTTTTTAAAAGTTTTTAAAAGAATGAATAGGAAAAAATATTTGATGATGAATATTGTAAAATTACAAGGAACAAAGAAGAGATAGGAGAAGAGACCTAATCCATTCCTTTGGGTAGGAGAGAGCTTACAGGTGTGGAACATTGTACATAGTGTCAGATTTTTCAACATTTTAATTTTACTGGTTTTTTTCCTTTTTTCCTTTTTTTATTGAGAAAACTTTGTCAGAAATTAATGGATCTCTGGGAGAGTGGGATATAGGGGAAATTTTTTTACTAATGTAAAAACAAAAGGGATAAATAAAATTTTATTTCAAGAAAAATCTTTTTAGATGATGCTCTTTAAGATGCTAGTCCCCAATGGGGTCTATGGTGTGTTCAGGGAAAGCTAGTAACTCTGGTTTTAAGTCTACCAAGCCATTTTCAGGGCTGTTCATCCACCTTTGGTGGTCACCTGATTCACTTAACTCTCAAATCTGGCTCCAAGAAGCTGTAGCATGTACAGTGGCACACAGCCCAGTAAACTATTTTTGCAGAAGGCAAAACCAGGTTGAGGGTAACTGAGAGGTCTCAAACTGGTCAGTGAGTTAGCGGGGTGTCTACCTTGAGTGTATGAAGATTTCTCCTTGGTGAAATGAACAAATGAGGACGATTTGTCCGAATGGCCATTAAAGTGGCTGAAGGAGGCACTGTGGAGTGCTTAGAGCTTGGTTAGACACTGAAGATGCCAAAAGTCATCCACTGGATCCAGAGACATCGCCAATCATTCTGACTCTTGTCTTGCCACTGGACTCTGATGATGCTGGAAGACTGTGAGACTGACAACTTTGTGCAAAGCTGCCTCACTCAAATTCAATTTATATGTGAGTCGAAAAACATCACCCATGTCATTTTACCATTTTTACCTACATCAAAGTCCTGCAATAGGCAAGTGATGAAGCAGCAGGTGCAGATACATTGGAAGCTGTAGTCACAATTCTGCACACAGGTGACCCAGGCCATGGAGTCACCTTCAGACTGGATTGAAGTAGCGGTGGGATTTGGCAACCCCCTGGGTGTCTGAGCAGCCTTTTTAAAGGAATGCACTGCTCACCTCATGGCATGAGGAAGGGGCTAGAAAAGGTGCTCCCCAACCCTGGCCTGCTTGCCACAGAATCCAGTAGACCTGAAAGACGAACAACTCTTGTTGTGAGAAACTCAGCAGGTATCACATCCAACTAGCAGCCCTGAAAGAAACAAGGCTGGCAAATGAAGACCAGCTTTCTGAAGTTGGAGCTAGATATACATTTTTCTACAGTGACTACAGTGATGGGGAGTGCTGTGAAACTGGCATAGGTTTTGCAATCAAAGCTAACCAACTGAACAAGCTTGTATGTCTACCAAAAGGAGTGAACAACAGATTCATCACAATGTAATTGCTACTTGTAGGACAATGCCTCACCACCATCATCAGTGTATACGATGACCCCTAATGAGGTCAAAGAAAAATTTTATGAAACCTGGAGACCCTCATCATCAATGTGTCAAAAGAAGATATGTTTATTATTCTGGGTGACTTTAATGCTGGAGTAGGCACAGACTACCAGACATGGCAGGGAGTCCTCGGGAGGAATGGAGTTGGAACAGAAATGATCACTTACTACTGAAGACTTGGGCATCTCTTGACCTTCTCATCACCACCACTGTCTGCCATTTACTCATATACAATAAATATTTATGGATACACCCTTACAGCAACCATTGGCATTTAGTAGAATATATCATTGTAAGGAGAAAAGACAGACAGGATGTGAGAATGATGAAGGTGATGTGTGGCACAGAGTGCTGGACCAATCATAGACTTATCCTCTCCAAGCTCAACATTCTCATTCAACAAATGTGGTTGCCCCAAGGCAAGATGACTACCAGAAGACTTAATGTGAACATATTAGAGTGCTTCTCTGAGTGGGAACAGTTTATTGATAAATGGGAAGGAAAGCTGAGCCAACACATGGTTGTCAACAGTGGAGCAAAAAAGAATGAGTAGCTTTCAGAGACTTGGTGTACAGCATCACATTTATTCATCTGGGCCAGACCACTCACAAACATCAATCTTGTTTTCGTGAAAATGATGGGGAAATTCAGAAGCTGCTAAATGAAAAATGAGAACAGGGTTTACCAGCAAGATAATTCATCCATCTCTAAGAATGCAGCATTTAACTCCATGAAAAAAAATGCAAATGAAGATTAGAGAGATACAGGATTCTTGAAGGCTCAATAAGAAGGCAGATACAATTAAGTTTTATACTGATAGTAACAATCCAAAGCATTTTTATGATGCCCTAATGGCTATTTGTGGATCAAACACCTATGTTGCATCTCAGCTACTCAGTGCTAATATAGCCACATTGATTAGTGAAAAGGACATGGTCCTGGAGAGATGGACTGAACATTTCCATAATTTTCTCAACAGAATACCATCAACCAATGCTGAAGCCATTGACTATATACCTCAGGTTGAAGTCAATCCCTCTATAGACAAACTTTGAATGCCATTAGGCTCCTTTTGGGTGGCAAAGCACCTGGTGCTAATTCTATTCCAGCTGAGATTTACAAGATACATACTGTTCATACAAAAGCTGACTGAAATCTTCCAGGTTACATGGCAAGAGGATGTTATCCCCCAAGAGTTCAAGGATACCTTTATTGTCCATCTCTATAATAGAAAGGGAAATAAGTTGTCCTGTGACAATCACAAGGTGTGTGTATTTGGGGGAAGGGGTCTCTTAGTAATTGCCAGCAAAATTCTTGCCAGAGTACTCTTTCACCTGATCCTTTACCTGGAAGATGGTCATCTACCTGGGAGCCAGTGTGGCTTCAGAAAGGACTGAGAAGTGGTCAATATAGTATTTGCTGCTCAATAACTCCATGCAAAATGCCAGAAGCAGAACAAATGTCTGTCCACAACATCTGTCAATTTGACCAAAACCTGCCATACTGTCAGTTGTGAGGGCTTGGAGAAAATTACGAGAAGATTTGGTTGCCTGGAGAAGTTCATCTATATAGTATGTCAGTATCACAATAGCATGATTGTATCAATTCTGGATAATGAACAATGCTCTTGCACTTTTCCATTCACTAATGAAGCAAAGAAGGGCTGCATGTTCAGTCTCATGCTTTTTAGCATGATGCTTTCAGGGATGTTGTTGGAAACCTTCAAGGGGGACAAAAATGGCATCAAAGTCAGCTACCATATTGATGGTAAATTATTTAACTTGAAAAGACTACAAGCCAAGGCTAAAGAGGAGGGAGAGTTGGTGAATTTTTTGTTCACAGATGATTGTGCACTCAATGCAGCTTCTGAAGCTGAGATGCAACAAAGTGATTTGAATTCTGTGGATAAGTTCACTTAGCTCGGCAGTATATTTTCCAGAGATGTCTGCCTAGATGATGAGGTTGACACATGCACTACCAGAGTTAGTTCAGTGTTTGGGAGGCTCCAAAGCAAAGTGTGGGAGAGAAGAGGTGTCAGAGTGCCTATCAGACTAAAGGTCTACAGAGTCGTTGTGCTGACCTCATTGTTGTGTGCTCGTCAAACTTAAACAGTCTACCAGTGCCATGCCAGGAAACTGAATCACTTCCATATGAATTGTCTTAGGAAGATTCTGATGATCACCTGGCAAGATAAGGTACCAGACACCGAAATCCTTCCTCTAGCTGAACTGCCAAGCATTCAGACTCTACTGCAGAAAATGCAACTCTGATGGGCTGTCCATGTGGTGTGAATGTCAAACATCCTTTTGCCCAGAAGGCTATTTTACAGAGAACTCACATGAGGCACGTGCTCACATGGAGGTCAGAAGAAGCAATAGAAAGACACTCGGGGCAGCTAGGTGGTTTCATGGGTAGAGGTCTAGCCCTGGAGTGAGGAGAACCTGAATTCAAATCTGGCCTCAGATGCTTGACCTGGGCAAGTGGCCCTGGGCAAGTCACTTAACCCCAATTGCCTCACCAAAAAAAAAAAAAGAAAGAAAGAAAGAAAGAAAGAAAGAAAGAAAGAAAGAAAGAAAGAAAGAAAGAAAGAAAGAAAGAAAGAAAGAAAGACATTCTCAAGTTCTCTCTGAAGAACTTTGGAATTGATTGTGAGATATGAAAGACACTGGCACAGGACCACCTAGCATAGCATGCCTGCATCCAAGAAGGCGCTGTGCTCTATGAGTGAAGCAGAATTGCAGTAGCTCAAAAGAAATGTGAGATGCACAAATTCAGAGACATCTCCACTCCAAATGTTCATATGAACTATTTGTGCCTAACCTATAGTAGAGCCTTCTGGGCTTGTACTGGTCTTTTCAGCCACAGTCAGACACACTGTACCTGGACCCCCAACATGGTGATGTCATGTCATGTTGGTCCTCTCTGAGTGTGAAGGACAACACCCAACCAACCAGTCTCAACAGTGGAGAGCATGGTTTTTTTGTTTTTTATCATTAATCCTTTGGAATTGTGGTTGGTTGTTGTATTGGTCAGAGTTATTGAGTCTTCCAAAGTTGATTATCTTTTCAATATTGCTTATACTGTATAAATTGTTCTCCTGATTCTGCTCACTTAACTTTGCATCAGTTTGTACAAATCTTCCCAGCTTTTTCTGAGGCCATCCTCTTCATCATTTCTTACAGCACAATAGCATTCCATCACATTCATCCACCATAACTTACTCAGCCATTCCCCAGGTGATGGGCATCCCCTTTGGTTTCTAATTCTTTACTACCATCAAAAAGAGCTGCTACAAATACATATGGGTCTTTTTCCTCTTTCTATGGGATATAGACCTAGTAGTGGTATTGCTAGTTCATAAAGTGTACACATGGAACCTTACTATTATAAAAAATCCTGGACATGGATCTGAGTGAGATCCATATAAGCAGGAAATGTTTATCTTAGTCACAGATGATTTTAATATGTTTGGAGAATGTCCCTGGGTAAAGACCCAAATCATCTGGGAAATAAAAATCAGGCAAGAACAATGAGGTTGATTCTCCTCTAGTGTGGAGTTGAAGAGCTGAGCTCTTTAGGACTGCTCATAATAAAGGGGTCACCAACTCAAGGGAATACCCACTGTCTCCTAATTTAGATATCTTTGCTTCTCACAGCCTCTTGACCACTCTTTAAACAGGTGGAGAATTGAATTCATTCATCATTTTCAATTTGAAATGTACATAATACCCAGGGTTGGCCTTAAAAGTGGGGCAGCACTGGATAGCTGTATGAAGATTTTGACAAGAAACTCAGGAAATTTATTCTTGAGAAGAGAAGATTTAGGGGGCATAAGTCAGCTGCTTTCAAGTATTTGAGGGGCAGTAACCTGGAAATAGGATTGACTTGTCTGTTTAAGGACAGAACTAAAAGCAGTGAGTACACATTGCAAATAGACATAGTTGGACTCAATACAAGGAATAACTTCCTTACACCATAACTTCCTAATAAGTAATGCTGCTGAAAAGTGGAAAGTGCTCCTTCAGGAGGAAAGAATCTATCATCTGTGGATGTCTTCAAGTGGAAACTGGATGAACACTTGTCAGGATGCTGCATAGTGGGAGTAGCTGACCATTGAGGTCCCTTCCAACTTGGAGGTTCTAAATTCTTTCTGTAAGGGGAGATAGAGACTCGCCTCTGCCCTGCCACCACCAAAAAAAAAAAGTCTCCTCCACCATGGAACTGAAAACTCTACCATTGGAGGTTCATCCTTTGGGATTAAGGCATCTTCTATTCCAATGCAAAAATACCCCTAAAGGAGGCATTAAATTACTCTTGGGGCTGCTTTAATTTTCCAATTTAATTAAACAAGCATTTCTTAAGCATCTAATATGTGCTAGGCACTGTGGATACAAAGAATAAAAGTAATAACAATTGACGTTTATATAGTTCTTTAAAATTTACAAACCATTTACTTTCCTTAGGACAACCTTATGAAACACAAAGTACATATGTTATCAGCCTCATTTTATAGTTAAGGAAACTTAGACTCAAAGAGGTTAGATAACTATCAATCAATAAACATTTGTTAAGTGCCTACTCTATGCAGGCAAGAGTCAGTGCCTGTCCTCAAGAAATTTACAATTTAATGGGGGAGACAACATGCAAACAAAAATACACAAATCAAGCTATATACAGGATAAACAGGGAATAATTAACAGGGGTTAAATAATTAAGAGGGGTTAAGGAAGACTTCCTGTAGAAGGTGAGATTTCAGTTGGGATGTAAAGGAAGCCAGGGAGGTAAATAGAGTGGAGGAGAGAAAGTGTTTGAAGCATGGGGGCAGCCAGAGAGAATGCCCAGAGCTGAGAGAGGGAATATCTTGTTCATGCAACCGCCAGGAGGTCAAGGTCACTTGAATGAAGTGTACCTGTTATGGAGTAAGGCAGAAGAAGATGGGAAAGGTAGGAGTAGGCTAGGTTAAGAAGAGCTTTGAATGCCAACCAGAGCGTATTGTATTTGCTCTTGGAGGCAATAGGGAGCCACTGGAGTTTATTGAGTAAAGGGCATGACTTGATAGTGTTAGATCTAAGACTTGGACTCAGGTTTTGTGATGATAGGTCCAGAGCCCTTTCCATTCCATCTTGCCACCTCTCAATACATTTCCTGCCAACTAGGGCCTTGCAAATCACTTCTGCTTCTTAGAATTCTTGACTTTCTTCAGGACAACTCAAATCCCACCTTCTGCAGGAGGCCTTTCCTGATTCCCCTAGTTGTTCGTGCCTTACCCTCTGAGATTACTTTCTACTATTTGTGTATCTAGCACGTTGTCTCCTCCGTTAGAGTGTGAGCTCCTTACAAATAGGGACTATTTTTGTTTTTGTACCCCCAGAGCTTAGCACTGCTTGTAAGTGCTTACTTAATATTTGTAGATTGAAACATATGCACAAATAAATATGATATGAGGTATACTGTGGCAAGGGCAAAGGCGGGATCGAGACAAACTACTATAGAATA
>NW_020948933.1:0-8265 GCF_900497805.2 Vombatus ursinus | reverse complement strand
CTCTCTCTCTCTCTCTCTCTCTCTCTCTCTCTCTCTCTCTCTCTCTCCATATTTGCCTTTGGTAATATCCTTCACTCCACGGCATCAGCTATTATCTTTGGACAACAGATCTGTATCCCCAACCCTGACTTCTCCTGGGCTCCAGATCTCCATCTCCTAAAGAATATTTTCACCTGAATGTCTGAACACTGCCTTGGTGTATCCAAAACTGAGTTTACCCTCTTTCCCTCAAAACTTATTCCTCATGCTGATTTCATGATTTCTGTCAAATAGTGACCATTTACCCAGTCTCCCCAAATTTTTGCATTCTTTTTGACTCTGCTGTACTTGACTCCTAATGTCCAATGAGGTGTCACATCCTGTCAGTTGCACCTCAACATTTCCCTTTTTCTCTGTTCTCCCTTTTTCTCAAACCCTTTTCTTTCTCTCCTTTCTCCCCGTTTCTCTATTTCTATGGCTGCTGCTCTAGTACCTCTTTACCATCCATCTGGACCATCTATAGTTGTCTCTTAATAAGTCTCCTAGTCTTCACTTTCTCCCACTTCAAATACATCCTTCCTGCCACTACCAAGAGTGATCTTTCTTAGGCATCAATTCAATCCTAAAATTTTTCTGCTTGAGCATCTTTTTTGTCAATAGAGTAGAGCCCTCTGTTTGGCATTCAAGGCCCTCTACAGTCTGATTCTGTTCTACCATTCTGACTTCTCCTTGCTTCATGATGGTGGACATGGACAGAATGTGCAGGCCTGTGTTGGTGGAAATACCCACATTGATGAGATTTAGCTCTATCAGTATTCTCCTCCATTACTCAGTATTCCAGCCAAATCAGATACCTTTCTACTCCAAGTATTAGTGTTATACGCCTCATTTCCATGCCTTTGTTTACAGTGTTCTCTGTCCCTGGAATGTCCTTCCTCCCCTCCTTGAGCTGTCTTACTGCTACCTGTCTTTTAAAGCCCAACCCAAATGCTACATTCTCTGTGAAGCCTTCTGTGATCATTGGGTTAATTGTCCTTCCCCACCTCAGACTTCATGTAGCATCATTATCATCATCATCATCATCAGCTCTGTATGGTTACTATGCATCAAGCATTTTCTAAGCAATTTACAATTATTATCTCATCTGATCTTCAAAACAACCCTTGGAGGTAGATACTATTATTATCCCCATTTTACAGATGAGGAAACCAAGGCAAACAGAAGTTCAATGACTTTCCCAGGGTCACATAGCTAATGAAGTGTCTGAAGTCAAATTTGAACTCAGGTCTTCCTGAATCCAGACCTGGTACTCTCTTCTCTGTGCCACCAGTTACTCCTGTTGTATGTGTTTATCACTTGATTCTGTGTGTTATAGCTACCCATAGTTTGTGTCTTAACCCCCTACTAGACCATGAACTCTGGGATGGAAGAGGCAATGTCTTGTCTACCCCACGCACTTAACACTTTGCTCTGTACACAGTATGTGTTTCAAGATGAATGGATGAATACCTTTGTTGCAGGAATCAAAAGGAAGTAGGATTCAGATTCAGTCAATCAAGTATTTGTTAATACTTCATTATTAATACTGAATAATTAATATTAATGCATAATAATGTCTACTGTGTGCCAGGTGGTCTGCACTGGAAACACAAGTACAAAGAATGAAATATTCCTACTCTCAGTGAGCCTACATTTTAATGAGGGAAACACCAAATGGCCATATCAATATAGAGAGCATAGATATAAAATAAAGAAATACAGATTACATAGTTGATAGATGTATAGATACATATATACATATATATGTGTGTGCCCACATGTATCTTTGGTTTTGGAAGGAGAGTACCAGCAAAGTTAGAGGGGATCTGGAAAGACTTCAGGGTTCTTGAGTTGCATTGTAAAGGAAGAGAAGGACTAGATGAGGCAGAGGCAGGGAAGGAATATGTTCTAGGTATATGGAATGGCCTAGATGAGAACAGTGGTTCTGGTTCCCATCAGCATTTTCCTCTTTCCTTCTCTTTCAGCACCACAGATTTTGGTTCTAAGTTTGAGTACTTCTGGGTTTGTGTCCCTCTTATCTTTCCTGATCCTTCTCCAGAAATTGCGAGGTTTTTGGTGACCCTAGGGTTTAGGGATGGCTGCCAAAGGAGGGGCCCTGCAGCGTCATACTAAAACGAGGGCCAGCAACTTAGCTAAGCCTCAGACAGTCATATCCCTGTATCTTTGTTTGATGGCACTCCTCAGCATGGTCTCTCCTTCCTTGAGGTCCTAGCCTTCAGTCCAGAATAAGATAGAAATTAAGAGAAAGGAGATCTCTCTCATTTGTGTCATTGGTGGCATAAAAATATGCCAAGCCTGGGACTTCTGTGAAAGGTGGGTGACTCTAAATCTGAGATTTTTCATCCTATGGTTCAGTAAGTCCAGCAGCCAAGGAACCAGTCGGAGGCCCCTCCCTTTTCAGATGTTCTCTGTAGTTTGGTTTAGTGAGACTACACTGGGCCTCAGTTCATTTTTTGATTGTGTATAGGGAATGGGTAATAGCAAAGCATAGAGCTGGCCAGAGCCTGTGCAGGTGGACAAATGTGAGTGAATGCACATAGGAAAAATGAATCCAAAATTGTAGGAGCTATGAGTTATGATCCAGGAAAAGGGCCTGGGACCTCTTAGACACCATTCTAAAGAGATTAGCTGCTGCAGCCACAAAAGAGTCAGCCAAATGTCAGATATTCCTAGGGAGAGTCTTAGAAACCATGGCCTTAATAAGCCATCATTCTACCTTGCCCCAAACCGTGGCCACTGATCCCAGGCATCCCTGATCAGCATACCTCACAAAAGGCGTAGTGGACCTGGAGAAGGAATGAGTATTGGAAGAGCGTTAAGAGAGTGTTAAAAAAAATAGTACCAGGACCACAAAGACAAAAATGGTACATGACTTGAGGGAGTTTATATTCTTCTGGGGAGGGAGAGGAGATGGTTGTTACCATCTGACTCTTCATGATCTCATTTGGGGTTTTCTTAGCGAAGATACTGGAGTGATTTGCCATTTCCTTCTCTAGCATATTTTACAGATGAGGAAACTGAGACAAACAGGATTAAGTGACTTGCCCAGGGTCACACAGCTACTAAGTGTCTGAGGCTGGATTTGAACTCAGATCTTCCCGATTCCAAGTCTGGTGCACTCTCCATAGCTGCCTCATGCCTTACTTTATCTCTCCATAAAATGAGGGAGAGGGTTCTTATCTGTCTACCCTGTGGTTGGCAGGGCGTGGGGGTCATTCATGCATCCACGGATGGATTTGCTGACCTCCTATTTTCCCTCTCTTATGCAGGCACTGACATGGCCGTCTTCTGTCTACTGTGCGGAAAGCGCTTCCAGACTCAGAGTGCACTCCAGCAACACATGGAGGTCCATGCAGGTGTTCGCAGCTACATCTGCAGTGAGTGCAACCGCACTTTCCCCAGCCACACGGCTCTTAAGCGCCACCTTCGCTCACATACAGGTAAGCCCAAGAGGGATGAGCTTGGGAACAGGAGCCTTCTTTGCTCTGGGGGCCTAAGCTAACAATTCTTATTTTGTGCCAGTACTCCAGGGACCCGTCAGGGTGGTAGGACAGTATGGTTTTGCATGGAGTGTCTAAGGGAAATGAGGAAAACTGAGTTCTAGGACATGATCTTTCATTGAGTCATTTCATGTTTTTGGAAGTATCACACATTATTTTTTTTAAATGCAGTAAATGTTGAACCGTGTTTTCTTCTGAGAGTAGAGAGAGAAGAGTGGGGCTCAAGTTTCCCAGGATCCTGTAAGGACCAGTGACCCTAGTTTTGTGAAAGACTGTGCAATCATGAGGGGCAGCTAGGTGGCTCAGTAGATAGAGTGCTAGAACTGGAGTCTGGAAGACCTGAGTTCAATGTGGCCTCAGACATTTCCTAGTTGTGTGACCCTGGACAAATCACTGAACCCTGTTTGCCTCAGTTTCCTCTTCCGTAAAATGAACTATAGAAGGAAATGGCAAACTACTCCAGTATTTTTGCCAAGACAACCCCAAAAGGGATCACGAAGAGTCGGACATGATTGAAAATGAGTAAACAACAAGAAGATGCTATTGGTATATTATCCCCATTTTGCAGATGAGGACAGTAAAGCCAAAAAGGGTATGTAATTTGGCCAGATGTCCCAGTCTGGAGGTATCAGACTCAGCAGCAAAACTGAGTGCTACCCGAACCAAATTATAATATGATTGGGAAATATTTAACAAAATAAATAAAAATACAATAAGCCATAGGTAATGTGAACTTGTGGTTTTCTAAGTCAACATGCAGCCTGTAGGGGTCCATTTCTATTTGAGTTTGACATCACTGTCCTAGTCCATTGTAGCTCTTTTGGAGACTTAAAAATTTCCCTAGAAGAAGCAAACCAGCCAATAATACTACAAGCAGTAGGTCTTTATTATAGGCATATTTTACTTCACACAAGAAAGATGAATAAATGAATCAATCAATGAGCAAAAAATCTCTACTTATTAAGCACTTAGACCATGTGTCAGGCAGTATGCTAAGCTGTGGAAATACAACTGGAAACAACCGAGATTACCTCAAGGAGGTTACATTCGTAATGGGGGAAAGATAGCATATTAGGGGAGCTAAAAAAGAGTGTGCATAAGGCAGCGTGGTTTGGAAATGACTGGGAAATTTGAGACATCTGGGGAGCATGAGAGGGGCGGCAAAGAAAGAGGGGACAAAAATACACCAGTATTAGGGGCAGGTAGGTGGCACAGTGGATAGAGCTCCGGCCCTGGAGTCAGGAGAACCTGAGTTCAAATCCAGCCTCAGACAAATAACACTTAACTAGCTGTGTGACTCTGAACAAGTCACTTAACCCCAATTGCCTCACCAAAAAAAAAAAAAAGAAGAAGAAGAATACACCAGTATCACAATCACCCAAGCCATAAGGATGCAGCCAGAGGCTAGCATCTGGAATTTGGGTGACATCATCTTAAGGCTCTGGTGAGAAGAGGGAAGGGTGTTGATAAGCATTGGAGAGGTGCCTTCTGGGTTTGATGCCTAGCTTATGCCAGGCTCTCATCACTCTTCTGCAGTATAGATACTCCTGGGCCCTTCCCACATATCAGGGTCACTCAGCAATCTGAAGGAAGGCCAGATATTTTATGGGGAAGAAGCTAGGTTCTTAACTGAGCCTCATTGGTTTCTCAGAAGGGAGTGCCTCTAGAGCAGAGGCAGCCTGTTGCAAGAAAGGTCAGGCCTATAAAAACCAAAGGTTTTTTCTGGTCTGACATATCATGGTCACACAACTAATAAGTGTCAGAAATGAGCTTCAAACCTGGTCTTCCTAACTCCATCCTTGGCACTCTGTCCATTGGTCCACGATGCATTTCGATGGCAGCAGAAAATCACAAGGTCAGTGATAACTGTGTCAGGACTGGGGATAGGCTACTCTGCCCAGCCAGTCAGAGCTGGAGCATCATCAACCCAGTCTTGTGAGAGTGCTGATGGGTCAATAGATCCACATTTTTGGGGGGGGGGAGGGGATTTTCTCTTTAGGGCCTATTTTGAAAAGATGGTCATTTCATGGTTACAGAAATCATAGGACTTCATTCATGCCTTGAAGGGCATGGATGATTCTTAAGGAACTAATGAGTGGAAATGATGGTACTAAATTTGCACCTGCTTCGTTCCCCTGCCCTGTCCAGGACTTGACAAGAAGGTGCTTTCAAAAGTGGCATGTTTGAAAATTCTCATAGTATCATGATTCTAGAGTTGGAAGGGATGTCATGAGGCCCAACCCCCTCATTTTATAAATAAATTGGAAGGGAAGTGACTTACCTAAAGTCACACATATAATGCAGAGGAAGGATTTGAATTTGGGTCCCATGACTCCAGATTTAGGGCTCTTTCTACTCTACTACATTGTTTCCTAATAAGAAGGGGGGAAATGCCAAAGTGGGATTAAGGGACAATTTTATATTTCTTGCTCCATCTGTGATTTCTCTTCTTACCTTACTCTGGGCTTGCTGAGTTAGGGAAGGGCTTGTATATATTAGAATGAGGAGATGGAGTTTTTACTCCATCCTTACCCTGCCCCATTTCCTTGCTTTCTCTAGACAGTCTTAGCTGAATACACACATACTTGCACGTCTTCCACCCCCTGAAGTTGGATCCTTTGCAATTACTCTGTTTAACTGTTGGGATAAGAAGAGAGGAAAAAGAAGTCTCGTTTTTTTTTTTTTAATGTATGTGTGTGTGTATGTGTATGCACAATGTAAATATACTTGCCTTAACAAAAGAAATGATGATCCTCCTAAGTACCATGGTCTAGAGTGGGTGTGAGGATGTACATTTAAGAGGAATAGAAATTTCTCTGCTGTGAACAGTCACATGAGCACAGTAAATACAACAAAGAGTGTAGGGTGGGCCAGATGCATGAGTCAGTGAAATTTGGGGTAAGTAGCCTATAGAAAGGTTAGACACGGAGAGGCAGGATCAGATTAGCCTGAGGGGTTTCTTCAGGGAACCTAATCATCATTAGTCTATTTTTCTTTCTCCTTTTGTCATTTACATAAAGGAGTTAATCAAAGGTAGCCCTTTCTCTTCCTTTTTCATGCTCAGGTATAAAAATATAGTATTGACATCTAGATTTTTTTGAATTGTTTGTCCTTCATTTTTGAAAAGGATCAATGAATTTAGCAATATATGAACATGTTTATCTCTTATATGGGCCCTTCCATCTTTATGGTTTTGAAGTTATACATGTGTACATGTCCCCCTATCTGACTCTGCATATATTTGTCTATGTGTGTGTCTCTATGTCTCAGTCAGTTTTTTCTCCGTATTATAAAAATTGAGAGGTCTGCTGTTTTTCTGGGACTTGTATGCGAGATGGCACAGAGAACTTTCCAAGATTTATTAAGCCAGATGACTGACTGCTACACATATCTTGTGATCCACATGGGCACAAATGATCCTGCCAGAAGAAATCTAGAAGGCATTTTTAAAAATTTAATATTTTTCCCCAATCCATGTAAAAACAATTTTTAACATTCTTTTTTTAAAATTGAGTTCCAAATCTCTCCCTCTCTTCCTTCTCCCCCCATTGAGAAAACAAGCAATTTTATATAGGTTATACTTGTGCAGTCACGCAAAATATATTTCCATATTAGTCGGTTGTGAAAGAAACACAGAAAAACTCAAGAAAAATAAAGTAAAGAAAAAGTATGCTTTGATCAGCATTCAGAATCCATCAGTTCTTTGTCTGGGGATGGATAGCATTTTTCATCATAAGTCCTTCAGAATTGTCTTGGATCGTTGTATTGTTGAGAATAGCTAAGTCATTCACAGTTGATTAGAAAGCATTTTTAAAGATTACTAAGTCTTGTGCAAGAAACTTGAAGGCTGTAGGGACATAGGTGGTATTTTCATCACTGCTACCAAGCAAAGACAAGGGATTGAGAAGGAGAAATGCATATTTTGAAAGTAAACAGGTATTGATAAAAGATGATTCAGAGGAGAGGATTTTGTTTTCTGGACCATGACTTAAAATATAGGAGTGACAGGCTCCTGGTGAGAGATAGAGTTTACCTAACATGACTGCTTAGAGTCCTGTGAATCTAATCAAAAGAGTTTTAAACTGAAGAGGAAGAGGGGAGAAGGAAACTGCCTGTGTATAGTGGATCTACCAAGCTTCATGCCAGTAGTTACACTGTAAAAAATATCATTTGAGTTGTCAATAGTTACACTGTAAGAAAAATATTAATCTTGCAGATGCCCAGAAATTCACAAGAGACAAAAATCTAAGAAAGGAGCCATCACTAAGCCCCGTTAGCTCAGATATGTATACGGGAAGCCATAGAGTATGAATAACAGAATGAACTGAAGATCCAGATAGGGGGGAAGAATTTGATCTCCACGGGAATCCTGAGGTTTGGTGGGATGGGACCCATGAGTGAAATATAGTTCTGGAAAAGTGTCCTTTATTCAGATAAAACAGAATAGGTAAAAGGAGATGGAATAACGTTGTTAAGAAGACATACGCCCATGAAGAAATTCAGGAACTGGGGGGAAGCATGGTAGAGATCCATGGAGGCAGAAACAGAAGTGAAAATGTTAGAGGTGTGTGCTGCAAGACCACCTGGATAGAAAAAGGAAATAATGAGTTTAGGAAATAGATCATATCCCTGACATAGAGGCATGGTTGACTTCAGTGATTTCAGTTATTTGGGAATAATCTCTCTCTCTCTCTCTCTCTCTCTCTCTCTCTCTCTCTCTCTCTCT
>NW_020948932.1:0-27444 GCF_900497805.2 Vombatus ursinus | reverse complement strand
AGAAAACACTTAAGTCTCTCTTTGAACTGGAACTGTCCTTTTTTTTTTCTCCCCCTTCCTGGCTAAGCATGGAGATACCTGATTTACAGACCTACACAGTGGCTTTTGGTTCTGAGATAAGAGTATAAGGAGGAACAAACAAAGAGTATAAGGAGGATTAGGCCCAGAATAAGGGAACTAAGCAGATGTGATCACTTTCCCTGGCAACCTATCAGAACATGGAAGACCACCATCTCTTTGGGTGACATCTAGTTAGGATGCTGAGGGATGAGATGACTTCCTTCTGAAAAATTAAATTATATTTTTAAAAAATTAGCAAGATTTTATTTTTCTTGCCACCCAGCCTCATTAAAAAAAAGAAAAAAACAAAACTCTTTAATAAATAAGCAACACAAATTCCCATGTCTAAAAATATGTATCTCATTCTGCGTATTAGACCCCTCTCTGTCAGGAGGTGGGTCACATTCTTCATCACTGGTCTGAGAAGGGGACTTCTCAGGTCCTTTCATAGCCTGAAGAGTCAGTGATTCTATGGTGGATCCATTAATTTATTCATTCGGCAAATGTTGATTCAATTTTGTAAACATTTATTGAGTATCTGTTATGTGAAAGGCATGGTGGAACATCTCCTGCCTGCCCAAAACTGTGGTAGGTGTAATGCGGTTTTTAAAAAATCAGATCAGCAAAGGGATGGTTGACTCCTTGCCTTTGGGGAACACAGCCAGACATGAGAACTAGTGAACAAGCTCAAAGCAAATAGAAGCAAATGCAGAGGTGTGTAGCATCAGCTGTATTGAATGTGGAGGAAACTGAAGCAGGTACTTGTAAGGGAATGATCCCAGTGGAGTGGGGGCTAGCCAAGGGAGATGGTACTTGAGAAAGGTGAGTGCCAGGGAGTACTAAGTTCTGGTTGTTATTCACCTCTAGCCAAATGGGCTGGTAGAGCGGAGGGAACTGGAGGGGCTGGTGTCAAGGCCCCCAAGGAGGGAGAGGGAGTTGGGGGGGCTGGGAGGCTGGAGAGGACACATAGGTCACTTTTTATGTAGCCTGTCGGAGTTTGACTGCTGGACCCACAAGCAAGCAGGCAGGGTCCTTTGTCTCAGCTGAATTTCTCCAGCCTGGGGAGAGGTGAGAAAAGGGAGCCAGAGACTTGGCCCCAGTCAAAGAGAATGAGGGAGAGTGTGAAGATTAGGGACGGAGGGGTCGAGTTAAGAGGGTATGACTAATACGGCCGGTCATTCAGATAGGAGAGCACATTGTTCTCTGGGTCCAGATGGTCCTTGGAATAAATCAGTTCAGGCGGAGGCAGGCTTTCCAGTACAAGAAAGTTTGTTCAACTGCTTGCTTGCTTGCTTGCTTGCTGTCCAATAATGATGGAACCTAATCCCTTCTCCCTGAATTATTTACAGCCCCCGAGTGGATGCTACCAGAGGTGATTTGTGTGAGTGTGCTTTTAAAAAACAAACATTTAGGGAGGGGAGGTAGAGAAGGGGGGAAGGGATGTACTCTGAGAGCAGAAGGAAGGGGATAACCCTAGGCTTGTTAGTCTGACCCTTCCCCCACACCAAATTCAAACCACGTTATATGGGGAAAGGGGTAGGGTTCCCCCAGCATTCATCACTGCCCTGTTCATCTCCATCACTCTCTTCACAAACACATGCCCGCTCCAACAGGTGTTTTTCACGTGGCCCTTAGCTCTGTAACCAATGTACGGAAAGGGAAGGAGGGAATAACCATTTATATATACTACTGTGTGCCATGTGCTGTGTTAAGCAATTTACAAATATTAATTCATGTAATTCTCACAACAACCCTGTGAGGTAGTTACTGTCATAATCATAATATAATAGTAGAATATATTATGTTATTATATATAAAATTATATCATTTTACGCATGAGGAAGCTGAGGTAAACAGATTGTAAGTGACTTACCCAGGGTCACACAGCTAGTAAATGTCTGAGGCTGTATTTAAACTTGTGTCTTCCTGATACCAGGCCCTCTGCTCTATCCACTGTACTACCTAGCTACCTCTAAGAAGAGAGGAAGAGGAGTAAGAGTGCCCCCAACAGCCTGGTATAGCAGAAAGAGCATTAGGTCTGGATTCAGAGAACCTGGTTTCAAACCCTAGCCCTGCCATGTGATGATATAGGACTTTGTCACTTAACTGCACTGGGCCTCAGTTTCCCCATCTGTAAAATGAGTGGGTTGGATTAGATAACCTCTAAGATTTCTTCCTGTTCTAAATCTATGATCCTGTACCCTTTCTCATCCCATCTTGTCCACTCTTCTGACTCTGGTCATAACTTGGCCCAATTGTACAGGCAAGGGACAATTCCTTATTCCTAAAGATACCGGAGGGGAAGGAGGTGGCCCTAAAACTTCTGGATTTCAAGTCAGAGGACTTGAAATCAAATCCAAGCTTTTCTGTTTATTATCTAGGTAACCTTAGATGAATCTGTTGTTGTTGTTTAGTCATTTTTCCTTCCTGTCTGACTCTCTGTGACCTTGTTTAGGGTTTTCTTGGCAAAGATAGTTTGCCATTTACTTCTCCAGCTCATCTTACAGATGAGTAAACTGAGGCAAACAGGGTGTCTGAGGCCGGATTTGAACTCAGGAAAATGAGTCTTCTCCATTCCAAGCCCAGTGCCACCTAGCTGCCCCTTAGGTGAGCCACATAATTGTAACCATAGTAGTAATAATAATAATTGCTAACATTTATGTAGCACCTACTATGTGCCAGGCACTATACTAAGTGATTTACAAATGTCTCATTTGCTCCCCTTTGGACTTCAGTTTCCTCATCTGTACAATGGACAGGGTTGGACCATGTGGTCCCTTCTAAATCCTGTGATTCTTGGTCCAGGGTGGGGTTGAAAGCCATCAATCCAGCAATAGGAACAGTCTGTCCCAGAAATCAGGAATCTTGACCTTGCCCTCTCTCATCTACTGGGCAGTAGCCAAAAACATCTAAGCTTTTAAATTTATTTATTTATTGGGAAAGAATTCAGGGGTGGGGGGGGGGGCTCGTAGCTTAAAGTTGAAATGAGGAGGAAGCCGGAGTGGATGGAGGGAGAAGGGTTGGGAAATAACTGAGCTGGAATATCACTAAGTAAATAAGAATAATCAAACAGACACTCCCCGGAGAGAATTTTCCTTCTATGAAGATGTTAATTAATATGAACGCCATGTCCTCGACTCCGGAGGCAGCCTTTCCAAGCAGGCTGTGGATGACTGCTGATCCCCACCTCGAGTAAATTGTAACGTTGGGGTCTTCATCTTGGCTCCTCTCCCTGCGCTCCTTCAGGGAATCGAGCTGTGTTCCTGCTCGTTCAGACATTAAATAAGTTGCTTTGTGCAAAATTAAGTGTATATTAAATAAATGACAGCGGCGCAGTGAGGGAAGACTCTGGCGGCCTCCCAGTCCAGCAGCCCCGGGTGAAGCTGGAGCCTGAAATGAGACTAACCCCCCCCCTCCCATTTGTATACAGCAATTTACAGTTTACAAGCCACTTTTCTGACATAGGATCTTCTTAGAACCTCACAGTAACCCTCTGGGAGTAAGTCGGGTAGGCTGGAAGTCTTATCTTCATTTTGTACATGCAGAAATTGAGACGAGAGATGTGAAAGGGAGACATTTTGGTCTAGGGTAAAAAGCATGGGATTTGGTGTCAGAGAAACAGGGTTCAAATCTTGACCGTTCTACTTATCACCTCTGTGACTTTGGGCAAATCACTTAGTTTCAGTGGGCATCAGTTTCCTCATTTGTAAAATGTGGAGGTTGGACTTGATGATCTGTCTCAGGTCATTCCTAGCTCTGAACCCTCTGATCCTATGACTTGTCTAAGGTTATGAAGCTAATAGAGTGGTAGCTTGGCATAGAAGACAGATTATGGGATCTAGATTCAGGAAACCCTGGGTTCAGATCCTACCTCTAAAACTTATTAGCTATATAATCATGAGCAAGTCACTTAATAATATCTCTCAGCTCAAATTTCCTCATCTATAAGATGGGGATGATAATCCTTTTTGCAGTTTACAAGCTACTGACAGAGAATCTTGTTTGATCCTCATAACAACGCTGTGAGAGTATGTAGGTCAGACAGGTAGTTTTATTACTTGCTTCACAGGGTTATTGTGGAGCTTAAGTGAGATACTGTATGTTAACCTCTTTACAAATGTAGAGGTATTATGATATGATGGATGTAGCATCAGGTTTAGGAGTCAGGAAAACCTTAGTTCAAATCCTGCCCCAGACAACAGCTGTGTGATCCTGGGCAAATTATTAACCTCTTTGATCCTCAGTTTCCTCATCTGTAAAATGAAAACACAAGGCCTGTAGGCCAGTGTGGACCACAATACTCTGGAGTGCAGCATAAGCCAGATTAAAATGTAATATTTCTATTACATTTTATATATATAGGAAATATTTAACAAAATAAATAAAAATACAATAAAACATAGATAATGTTAATATGTAGTTTTCTAAGTCAATATGCACCCCGCAGGGATCTTTACATATGGTTTAAGTGGACCCCATTTCTATTTCAATTTGACATCACTGCTCTGAATGGCCTATAGGATCTCTTCCTTCCCTAAATCTATGATTCTGTGACAATTTTAAACTTTTATATGAATGTGAAGAAGTGGCCATAGTATGTGGAAGACCTGGGATTCAAACCTAGTTCTTTTACCCTGAAGTCCAGTTTGGTGTCACATGAATACATGTATTCCTTTCTCTCCCCTTTGGCCAGCTTGGAAGATCTAAATAGCCCTGAACCTAAGAATAGCCAATTTAGATTTCCTGGTTGGTGATAAGAGAGTTGTCTAGTTTCTCTTCCACCTTAGCACCAGCCTCCTATGGATGTATCTCGGGTGTTGTCTGGTCCGAGGTCCTTCAGAGCAAAGTATTCTCTTGTAGAAGCGTTGGGATTTTAGCATTTGGGGACTGCGGGAAATGGCAGTCATCTTTCTAAACAGTCATTGTTTCAAGGCAAAAGAAGCACAACTAAGTGACACAGAGAGGGATACAGAAGGGAAAGATAGGTGTCTTGAGGGGGAAATGTGACAGAATGAAGTTTGGGACAGGAGGGGCGCATTATAAACAAAGGTGATTTTTCTCCTGTACCTACCAATGAGGAAAAATACCATTCCCCCTACACTTGCCTTCATCCAAAGAGTTGACTTTCACACAACCTGCAAAAAAACCTCCCTGAGTATACATTTGTGTTATCTCCTTTATCCACTTAGGTCTATTCATAGGAAATATTGGGAAAATGGAGTTAATACACTCAAGGACAGGGCTGACACATTTGGAGGGACTAGTCTCTCTAATTCTCTTCCCACTGAATCCCAGAATTCCACCGAGTCTCCTTGAACCAATGGGATCCAGAACTCATCCTTGTTAATATGTTCTACCCTAAATCTTCCACACCAGTGTTCTCTAGGTTCTGGGAGAAACCCACATTTTAGGGTGGCAACATGACATAGCTGATCGAGTGCTTTGCTTAGAGTCAGGAAGACCATGGTTCAAATCCCACCTCGATAATTTCCTAGCTATATAACCCAGGCAAGGCTTTTAACTTCTCTGGGCCTCAGTTTCCTCATGTGTAAAATGGAGAAAATAAAAGCACCTATCTCACAGGGTTAATGTGAGGATCAAATGAGATAATATATGTATAGTACTTAGGAAACCTTGGGTGCTATAGATACATGTAAACAATTATTATTTTTAGTAATGTTAGCAGTTCTAATTAATGTTAGGAGTTCTATTGTTGTTACTACTATTACTAACAACAATTCACATTCCTGTACTACTTTCTGTTTTACAAAGAGCTCTTACTAAAAATCAGAAAGAAGGGCCACATGAGAATTCGTAAACTCTGTGTCTGAGGCTGGAGAGATAGGAAGATTCTTATAGATTCATTGGTTCTACATAGCATTCTAAATCAAGGTAAAACCCCTTAATCTGACTTTCAGAATCTTCCACAAATTGGGGCTATGCTACCCTTTTTGGTTTCATTCTTACTATTCTTACTTACCAACCAAACTGGAATGCTTCCAAACCCCCAGAATAGGCCCTCACTTTCCTGCCTTCATGCTTTTGCCCAGGCGGTGCCCTTGTCCTCATGTGGCTACTAATCTCCTCTTTGTCCACTAAAGCCCAATCCAAATGCGTATTTTCCTTGATATTCCCCTGTCCATTGATAATGATTTCCCCCTCAAACCTTGTGTAATGAATACACTTATCATGTAATATTTATGATAGATGTTTTGGTCTTATCCCCCAGTTAGATTTTAAACTCCATGAGGACAGGGATCATATCTTATTTGAACTTGGTATCACCCCTAATGCCTAGCACAGGACTCCACTTGTGGTAATCAATCAATCAATAAACATTTATGAAGCACCTACTATAGGTCAGCTGGGTGATGCCAGGCAAGTCACTTCACCCTGTTTGCCTCAATTTCCTTGTCTGTCAAATGAGCTGGAGAAGGAAGTGGCAAACTACTCCAGTCCAGTGTCTTTGGCAAGAAAACCCCAAATGAGGTCAGAAAGAATCAGATATGACTGAAACTACTGAACAACATCAGCTGTGGGTCAGGCATGGTGCTAAGCACCGGAGAAGCAAAAAAGTCAGTCCCTGATCACAAAGAGCTCACAGTCTTATTGGGGGAGTTAATAAGCAAATAAATATGTACAAGCAAGCAATATACAGGACAGATAGGAAATAGTTAACAGAGGGAAGGCTCTAGAATTAAGAGGGGTTGGGAAAGGCTTCCTGTAGAAAATGGGGTTTTAGCTGGACCTTTAAGAAAGTTAGGGGAGCCAGTAGGCAGAAATGAGGAAGGGAGAACATTTCATGCAGAGAGACAGCTCAAGAAAATGTCGGGAGCAGAGAGATGGAGTATCTTGTTTGTAGAATAGTCAGGAGGATCTAAGGATACTTGGCAAGGAGAAGGGTTTAAGAAGACTGAAGAGTGGGGTAGGGGGAGGAGCTAAGTTATGAAGGGCTTCGAATGCCCTCAGTGAATATTTTTTGGTGAAATTAATCAAAAGGAAGATGATGTCCTGATTAGGAAAGGCAAGAAGGTTGAGTAGATGAAAGTGGGGCCTGCATCCATTTGGCTAGATGGATGAAAAGAGTTCTGCTTTATGTGGTTCGCACTTAGCCAAAAAGCTAAATGCCAAAGGGATAGGAAGATAAAATTTTAAAAAATAGTCCCAGCCCTCCAGGAGCTTACATTTTAATGATAGGATACAAAATGTTGACAATATCTATTGGATAATGTGAGGAGGGTGAGGTGGTACTTAAGGCCTAGAAAGTGACCCACCAGGATAGACTCAGGCATATCACTCCTCCTTTTTGCCTAGACTTTGCTAAGTCTGAGAGCATCTCCCCCCCGCCCCCGGCCTTGAGGAATGGGTTCTGGTTACTTAGACTCAGGAAGAGTCAAAAAGGAGCCTGTGCTGCTTTTAAAAAAGAAAATCAATCTTTTTTTGCCAGCGGGATGGTATTGGAGGTTGCGATTTATGTGTATGTTAGTGATGCATTTTTTGGCATTTCCATTAGTGGTTCTGTTTTAGGGGTTTTGGGTCTGTCATGGAAATCGAATCCCACGAGTAACAAATTGGGCTAAGGTACCCTCGGAGCACACCAGAACAGTCTCTACCTAGGCCTAGGAGTGCTTGCTTTATTAGGCAGGAGCTGGAGAGCTGGGGGCATCACTGGGGAAAGTACCTACCAGTAGTATCTCTCTATTGCAGTCATTTACTCTTTCATTCATACCCCAAACACGAGTCACATTTATTTAACACCATATTTCTTGGGTACTCTGCTAGGTGCTGTGGGGAAAGCAAAGTTAAACAAGAGATCCTGCCCTCTAGGTACTTACAGTCTAGTAGGGGAGGTAACATGTACGTTTGTTGTTCAGCCGTTTTCAGTCATATCCAACTCTCCATGACCCCATTTGGGACTTTCTTGGCAGAGATACTAAAGTGGTTTGCCATTTCCTTTTCTAACTTATTTTACAGATGAGGAAACTGAGGTAAACAGGGTTAAGTGACTTGCCTAGGGTCACACAGCTGGCGAGTGTCTGAGGTCAGGTTTGAACTCAAGAAGAGTCTTCTTGACTTCACGCTAGCACTCTTATCTATTGCACTATCTAGCTGCCCTTACATGTACGTAAATGTAGTATGAAATATAACCCAAGTGTACAAGAGACATAGGTCCTATAGGAATGCATTGTGGGTCAAAGGTACTTTTTTACTGGGAGGATCAAGGAAGTTTGCGAGGAGTATTTGATCTCGGTGTTGGAAGATGAGTTAGATTTCAGTAGGTAGAGCTAGGGAGGGAGAGAGAATCGATAGAGTGGGGAACAGTGTGAGTAAAGGTACAAGAGAGGTGGGAAAGCACAGGATGTCTATGGGAAAATAATAAGTAGTTTAATTTGATCAGAATGTAGAAAGGAGGGGAAATAGTGTCAAATAAGACTGGAAAAAATTGACTGGAACCAGATTATGAAAGGCCTTGAATGTCAGTCTAAAGAGTTTAGAGTTTATTTCTGTTACAGGGATTTATATCCCTATTAACAGTAACAGAGAATTATTTTAAGGTTTCTGAGTAGTAGAGCAACATGATTGGAGCTATTCACCAGGAAGATTAGACAATGGAATGGAATGCATGTATGCTTTATGTATATAATATATAATATAATATGTCCTGATGGACTGATTGACCATTTGACTCTGTTTCATAGTTTGGGCAATAGCCTTTCTTTATCTGCCTTTTTTTTCTTTCTATGTGTCTTATTAGGCCACACTCTTTTCCATAGATCTCACTGAAGAGCCTCTGTAGCTTTATGAAGTTAGCAGACTGTCATCTTCAAATGGCAAACGTTGTGGATAACCCAACAGACAGAGCCATATTAAGTATAAGGAAATAGCAATTTATTATTTACACTCAAGAAACATTCTAAAGGAATATTTGAAGGATCTGAACGTTTGTTGATTGGGTACTTCCTCCAATGTAGATAATATCATTTTTCTAACTTAAGCAATAATCTTTAAGAGTAGCTATGGCTAACAAAACTGGTCATCCTACAGCCAGCTTGGTGAGAAGACTCTAGCAATAGCCTGGCAAAGTTTACATTCTGCTGACATAGCCCTTAAGGGTCCAGAGTCACCTTCATGCCATATGGAGGTGTTAGAGCACAGTGGAGGACAGTTAAGAGATAGTATCTCAGCAATGCATGGTCAGAAAATAAAGTCAAATAGCCATGTAGGGAAAGCAAAGCATACCAGATAGACAGATGAGAAGTCAGACTGTTAGCCATGGAAGGGGTGTGGGGGAGGGAAAAGAATAAGCATTAATTAAGCACCTACTATGTGTCAGGCATTGTGCAAGTGTTTCATCTCATTTGATCCATGGATTGTTACAAGACCAAGAAAAAAGCCTGTCTGTACACTGGGTGGATTATCAGTGGGAAATGTATAGAAGGACATAAGCAAGAATTGAAAAAAGCTGAGAAGGTGGATCAATTGTGATCTGTACCACTAGAGGTAGTACCATATTAGTGAGGTCACAGATTCATAGCTACTATTTAAAATATATATATATATATATATATATATATTATGTATATATATGCTTAAAGATCAATGCATGTGTTCCTGAAAAGTTGTCACCAAATTAGATTTTTACACATGAATTTATTTCTACTTTTCAGTGAATAACAGAATTATTGAAGTATCAGCTCAGAAAAGATCTCAGAGGTCTTATGGTTCAAACCTTGTTGTTGGAAAAACTACACCAATGGTGCACAGCACATAGTAAGCACTTAATGCTTGTTGATTGGCTGACCTTACCAAGTTAATGTCTAGCTTCTCTTTGAAGTCCTACAATAATGGAAAATTCGTTACCCCCAAAGCAAGGTGTGTAGAAAGGACTCTGGTGATGGAGGGTTATGTTCAAAGTGGAGGCAGGAAGACTGGTTAAGAAATTATTGCATTATATCAATCAAAATTTGATATGGTCCTGAAGTAGGGTGGTTGCAGGGGGAATGCTTTGCTTTAAGTCTGCTCTGATTTAACAAGGGGCTAAGAATGAGAGATACCAGCACATGGGTCAAATAATATTTAGGGAAAGCAGACCCAGATGTATAGGGAGGCAGCCCAGGGTAGTAGAAGGATCACTCTGAAAGGAATTTAAGAAGGACTTTGTTTGAAATCCTGAATTTAGAAGCTGTGGGACTATGGATGAGCGCTTAATTGCTCAGAGCCCCAGTTCCCTTATTTATAAAATGAGGATAATAAAACCCTTATCACAGGGTATTTGTAATGATCAAATGAGATAATGTTTGCAAAGTGCTTTATGAATGTCAGGTATTATTGTTAGGTCTAATCATTTACATTTGATATGGCCATTTATTTATTCCTTCAACTGGCTAGTTGGGGCTTCTGGACTTTACTCTTTTCTGGTATAGTGGAAAGAAAATAGGCCCAGGAGTTAGGAAATAATTAGCCTTGTGACCTTCAGAAAAGCCCCTTTACTTCTGTGTGCCTAGGATTCCTTATCCGTAAAATTAATCCAGTGCTCAACATTTATTAAGCACCTACCTATAGGGTACTATATAAGGCACTGGAGAAGATCTATAATATAGTTAAACCTTATGGTCAAGTAGGAAGATAGGATATAAATATTGATCTCTATAATAATATACAATATTACGTGATAAGTGCATTGAGAAATCCAAAGAAAACTGTTTCTTGCTTGGGGTAATCAAGGAAGGCTTCATGAAGGAGGTAGTATTTGAATTGAGTTTTAAAGGGTGGGGGTATGAATTCAGCAGTCACTCTAGGAATATAAGAGACCATGAGCAAAGATGAAGAATCAGGAGCATGGAGGGAGCAGTATGAAAAAGAGTTGAAATGGTTAAGTGGTACCAGATTGTGGAGGGCCTTGAATGCCAGGGAGAGGAATTTAAAGCCTTACTCCTTACTTTAGTAAGGAATCACTGGGGACTTCTGAGCAGAGGCATGACAGGGTTAGATCAGTTTCTAAGACTGAGATTATCTTGGAATCTCCATGGAAGATGGATTGGAGCGAGAAGGGAGGGGCACTTAGAAAGACAATTGCAGTAGTCAGGGGCTTTTGGGAATGAGAAGGGGGAATGGAGAAGAGAAGACTAATGTAAGGGATATTGTGAAAGTGAAATTGATAGAACTTGGTAATTTGATTGGATGTAAAAGATGATTGAGAGAGAATTGCCAAAGAGAAGTTAAGGGCTCTTAACCTGGGATCTGTGAACTTGGACTTAAAAAAAAATATTGATAATTGCATTTTAACATAATTGATTTCATTTATAGCCTTATGTTTTTTATTTTGCATTTAAAAACATTATTCTAAGGGTCTCTAGGCTTCACCAGACTACCAAAGGGGTCTCTGACATAAGAAAGGTTTAGGATCTCTAGACCATAGATAATCTTTAAGAACCCTCCTAGTCTTGACAGTCTATGAAACTTTACCATCCCTCTATTTTACAGATAGAGAAATTGAGGCTAGAGAAGTGAAGTGTTAGTGATTACCATTAGAGCGGAGGTCCACAGGGCGGGCATGAGTTTGCCCATCAGCCAGTGATCTGAATATCCAGCCATATGGCGTCCCCTCCATCTAGAGCTCCTGGCATTTGGGATCCTCCACCAATAGTAGTGACTCCCTTATCGACAGGTAGCTGCCAAGTCCTGTTCTGGGGATACGAAGGAATTAGAATAGGGCAGCCAGGTGGCGCAGTGGATAGAGTGCTGGACCTGGAGTAAGGGAGACTGTCTTCCTGAGTTCAGATGCATGGTGTGACTCTGGGCAAGTCACTTAACCCTGCTTGCCTCAGTTTCCTCATCTGTAAATGGAGCTGGAGAAGGAAATGGCAAACCACTCCAATATCTCTGCCAAGAAAACCCCAAATGGGGTCATGGAGAGTCAGAGACAACTGAAATGACTCAACAACAGCAGCAACAACAACAGTAACAAAAAGGAATTAGGAGAGACATAGTCTCAGCCCTCAGGACCTTCCAAAGGTAGAAACCTAACTAACCAGAAGCCGTAGTTTTGGCTAAGAGCACGTGAATCGGCATTCATGTGGACGCTGATGTTTAGATACAGGTAAGTGTGTACACAAATCTTTGTGTACAGTACTGCACCACACAGCAGCCATTCTGTCCTCGAGAAGAGAAAATAAATGTGTCGTTGTTGGTGATGGCTAAATACTGTGCTTTGCATTTAGGAGCGTAGAGGTGTGAGCTCTGTGAGCTCATAGAACTAAAAGGGACCTTAGAGACCACCAATCACCCCTCCCTTAGATACACCAAGATAGTAAATTGTTGAGAAGTGAAATGACTTGCCTAGGGTCATGTTGCTATGAGTGTCAGACGTGGGATTTGAACCTAGCTCTTTCTGACTCCATGTCTGGCTCCAAATCCACTACACATCATGCAGATGAGGAAACTGAGGCCCAGTGAGGTTCAGTGGTTTACCCAGAGTCATACAGCTTGATATTAGCAGATTAAAGCTAGAAACCATGTCCCCTGACTCCTAGTGTGTTGATCTGAGTATGCATAGTCTTGTCTCCTCTTTCTTTCTACCTCCCAGGATTCCTATATGAGGCATGTCATGTCAGGGAGTAGTCTGAGAGATGTGTTTGAGAAGTGACATCCCTAGAAAATAAAACAATACAGGGAGAAAAGAGCCCCAAACCACTGAGTGACATTTAACTCCACATTTCCCTCTGAGCCTGGGTTGGGGTTTCTCCCCGGTTCTTCCTTCACAAGTATCATGGGATTAATTGAGATGAGGGTTTGGCGGCACAGGATGCTAGTGAGGACCCACCAGTGCTCTGAGCCGGATAGATACCAGGTGTATACATCAGGTTAAGCGCTAAGACTTGAGCCTTCAGGTTCAGAGCCTCTGTCCTGTTTTCCAGAGAAAGGATTTGACAGTGAAGGAAGGATGTTTGTTTGGGAGGAACATGGATGGACAGGAAATGCTAGCTTTGTGGCTTGTGGGACTGATGATGAAATGATATGAATGGCCCATGTCCTTTTCTTGGACCACAGCAAATCCTTCACACATCCTCACCTGCTGCTTTTCTCTCCTTTCCCCCAGAATAACAAAAGGTTCCTCCCTATCTCTAACCCCTGCTTTTTCCCCCCTAGCCTTGAAACCCATTACTGGCTGCCTCACAACACATAAAAAGCTCCTTACCTAGGGGCTTCTGTTGCTCCTCAGAAGGCTATAAATTTAATGTCCTGCCTTCTCTCTCTCTCCACCCCCCATTCGTCTCTGTCTGGCTAAGAGATGGGTTCCTGTTCAAACCTCAGTGGCACCAAACTTGGGCTCCCGAGGAAAGGAGCAGGGTCCAGGGTCCAGCCCCAGCGCACCAGCCAGGAGCCTCCCATGCTACTGCCCAGCCTCTCCTCCAGTCTCTCCCACAAAGGCAGGCCGGTAGGTGGAGAGTGAAGTACTTCATAGCCAAAAAGAAATGGGGAAGAGCTTGAGGGAAAGACAAACGGTATCTGCTTGCTGGTGGTGAGAGAGAGCTTTCTGGAGCCTCACTGCCCAGTATTATGCTAATTCAAAGAAGCTCTGAAATCTAGGGAATAGGGACAGGTGGCTTGAGGGCAGAGCTTGCCACACCCTTTTACTTGGGTAAAAGACTCTGTACAAGGGTGGCTACTCATCTGGAGAAGAGAAGCAGGTATCTTCTAGCTAGGGACCTTGAAGCCCAGTGTCTTCTAGCCATGGGAACTTGGATTAGTCATTTCCCTTTTCCTGGGATCCGTTTTCCTCTCCTGTGAAATAAAGGTGTTGGACCCGATAATCTCTTGGTACCCTTCCAACTCTCACATTCTGTGATTCTGTGAGCCTAATTCCCTGCCTGCTCTGCTCTCTGAAGGTGGGTGGGGCCAGTGCCCCTAGGAAGTGTGCCTTCTGGCAAAGAGCCCCTCCTCCCTGTAGTCCCAGAGCCTCAGTACAGAAGGGGAACATATGGCCCTTTGTGAACAGATACAGTCTTCCCAGTACAGTATCTACTCATTGTGAGAGTGAGGGCCTGGATCCCCAGCATCAGCTGTCCCTTCCCTGGCTCCCTCCCTCCCATGAAACCAGCCTGCCTAGGTCTCAAGGCAGTCAGTAAACAGGGTGTGCCCTCCAGGGTCCCCAAAAGGGTAGGAGAGAAAGGGGAGCATACTCACTGAACCCTTGTAGAGTTAGGGTAAGCAAGAAATATTTCAGTAACATTACCCCCCCCCAATTCTCTCTCTCTCTCTCTCTCTCTCTCTCTCTCTCTCTCTCACACACACACACACACACACACACACACACACACACACACACACGCGCGCGCGCATGCACAAAACTGTTGAAGTGAAGTCAAACGTCTCAAAGTCAGATCCCTTTTTAGTATGAATTTGCTGTGTCTCATTCTGAGCACTAATTCCAATTTAATTGCAAGTGGCCTGAAGCCTCTTCAATAGGAGTAACAAATGGTTTGATTTTGTAAACTTCATCAGACTGCATTTTAAATGCGACACAGTAGCCCAACTCGAATGCCAATGAAGCACTGGAGTAGTTCTCTGTTTACTAATTATCCGTTTTTACTCCAAGCCACGCTGGCTGGCTTGTCTGATTAAATCGGATTTGTGGGATAGAGAACAGCTAGCAGAGTTTTCTCTATAGTAAACGAGATTGAAACTATGGGCCGCCTGGCTGCACACTGTAAATTATATTTCCTTTTAAAGGGGACGTGTCTCTTTTATTTCTCTGGCGTCCCTCCTGCATATTAAACTTTACGGGACAGAAATGTTACCCGGCTGCTTTTAAATCCAGCCTCTTGCCCGCTGTTTTTTAGCCAGCTTGCTTCCATTGCTTTCTCTCTCCTTTTCTGAAGAATTGGAAAGGAAATTGGAAGTTACATGTCATGGTCCTTCCATCCACCCCCCACCCCCTACCCCCTACCCCAACCCTATTCTTTTTATCCTTCTCTGTCCTCTGATCCTGGGGGTGGGGGGAAAGTACAGTGTTTATTTTCCATCTCTGCCCTCAAAGGTGTTAGCAGTGCCTTGAGTGAGGGCAAAACAGGTTCTCCAAAACTCGATTGAATTTATTAAACATGAACTAATATATCTAGGGCCTAGAGAACTCAACCTGGCCTGGTTCAGCCTAGGTGTCGAGGGGAGAAGGTTGGAAAATTATCCTTCAGGGAAGGTAGGGGAAGGGCAGAAGAGGAGGAGGGGTAGGGAGTTAGAGAAGGGAGGGTCCTTGTCAAAATAAAAGTAAATCTATCCTTCCATCCCACGTGGAACTCCAGGTCCTCATCTGTAAAATGAAAGACTGAGACTGGATAATCCCAGAAAATGCCTTCGGCATTGTGAAAGAGAGTCGCTGAGGGAGCTTGACATGGGAGAGCTGGTTTGAAGCAGAGAAGGGTGGTTGTCACTTTCCTCTGAGCTGAGAGTCTAGTTGACCTGGCTCCCTCTCTCAATCCCAGGGTCTGCTGGCCCAGTGCTCTCAGTCTGTATTAATTGCTTATTCCTTTGGCTCTAGAAAAACAACTTCTGTCCTTCCCTTCCCTCATATCTCCCTCCTTCTTCTCCCTTTCCACAAAATAAATATTAAGAGAAACAGCTCGTAATGGAGGTGTACCAGAGCTCTGCTAAGACTGTAACTGTCTAGGCTTTGACCTATCCTGCCCTCATTCTTCGATATCTATCTTTGTGTCAGGTGCTTTGCTTTTGAATGTCCTACAAAATTGATGGTATACACACTTTTTTTCTTTGGGAACCATTGTGTGCAGTACAGTACAGGAAAGCCTCTTGGTGTCTCTGATAGCCTGGTTACCGTGGGAATGAATGGCCACTACACTGTCAGTCCCATATTCTCTCCTTTTAATTGTTGACAGTAAAAAGCATTTAAATGCTGCTTAATTTGTAATCATCTTCTAGGGGAAAAAAGGAGAGGGACCATTAAAATGTCAGCAAAATGAATACATCCTTCTCTCTTTTTTTGTTTTGTTTATTTATCTGAGGGTGATTTTTCTTTTCAGTGCCCAGCATTGTCAGATATTTAAATGGTTCGGAAACAATCACCATTTCCATTTTATGTTGGATTTCTCTTTCTGTCTCTCACTCTTCCCTCTCTATGTCCCACCCTCCTAGTTTTGTTCTCTCTGTCTTTGTCTTTGTCTGTCTGTCTGTCTGTCTCTCTGCCATTCTCTGTTGGGTGGTGGTTTGTCTGGCGATCAGTCTCTTTTTTGATCTCATGTCTTTTTCTCCTCTCTCTCTGACTGCTTGTTTCTCTGTCACTCTTCTGTCTCTCTCAATTAAATAGTCCATCAAGCCCAAAGTATTTAAAAGTCCTAAATTTTAAGCCAAGTGAAATTTTAAAAAAGAATACTAATTGTGTGCTCACTGGCCTCTTCCCTGTGGTGGACCCTTGGGGATACCTGGTTCTGGAAGAAATGGCTTTCTGTAGCAAATCATAAAATGCTAGGATCTTAGAGATCATCTCCATTAGAACCTCTTAGAGAATCCCTTCATTTTATAGATGAAGAAACTGAGTTCTTGTACCCATTTGGAGCTTCTGCATTTCTCGAAGTGAAGGGTTTACCCTCAAAGTCCATTTTGGGACTACTTATGGTTTTCTTCAACCCCAGGTTTCTGAAGGGCCCTGGTAGAAAGAATCAGGTCCTCTTTGGTGGCCTTTCATTCAATCTAAACAGACTCATGGAACTGGCCACTTCTGGAGTCCCCATTCCATGGGCCTGGTCAATTCTAGGGGTTCCTAAGCAGGCAGGTCAGGGTCTCGTAAGGGGACAGGCACTGAAGAATCTCACAAAGCATCTCCCTTTACTATCTATCATATCAGGAAAAAAACTTTGTCCCCATGAAAAATAAATGATTTTTTTTCCTCTCTCTACAAGGTCAGACCCTGTTGGAGATATGGTTTAATAAATATGTTGGAGAAATAAGGATGATCAATTCTCACCTATCAGTACCTATCTGCCCCAACTTTCCTAGTTTTCAAAATCTATAATGTAAAGGTCACAGGATCAGAGTCTCAGATAACATCTAGGCCTAATTAATGTCTTATTCTTTTCATACCTCACTTGGATTTCCCTCTCAACATCTCTAGGGATGCTGAACCCAGGGATTCCAGAGCTAAATTAGTACTATATATAGCTGAGTGATTTCAGCCCAAACATTGACATAATGGTACTGCCTTGCAGACAGATACAAGCCCATCAGTGCTTTGGGTCAGTAACAATTAACAGTAGAACAGGAAGGGAGTAATCAACATAGGTTGAATTGATTTCATTCTTTGTGCTGTGCAGGTGGAGGAACCTGCGGTCTCAGGCTAGTTACACATTGCAAACACAGGCTAGTAAATCCTTTGTTCTTATCTGCAAGGTTTGCCAAATTCAGACAAGAAATGGTATGCTTCTTCAGGATTGTTTTAGTGTGGTTTATATGATTGCTTGTGATGTCACCCTCTCCTTACTGTATAGTCTGAAGGGAGGGAATAAACATTTATTAAGAGCCTACTGTGTGCCAGGCATGATGCTTTACAAATATTATCTCATTCATTTATTAAAGAAAACATTGAGGGGAACTTGGGTACAAGTGAGATGCCCCATAATGATAGCCAACTTATTTGAAGATTTTATTTACTAATCTTTAGTGAAAGTAAAATTTCAGGCCTACTTCTGTGGGAAAATCTCCTTTTTCTTTGTCCTGGATGGGAAAATCTAAGTAGGCCCTCGCCACCCCTCCTCAGCACTCCCAGGGTTTCTTGGAGCTCCTCCCCCCTACATCTATCACCTCCCACATCTCACCATGGAAGTGTCTCCCTTCACTGATGCCCCAGTGGTGCCTCTGGATTCAGCATCCTCAGGGATCAGGCCCCAGTCCCCCTGGGTTGGTCCAAGCCAAGCTGCTGAAGGCAGCTAGCTCCTTACTGCCACTCAGGGCTGTTGAAGTTAGTCCAATTTTTCAATCGAGGGCCAATTAGTTTCACAAATGGGGGCCCTGTGGTGCCAGGGCGCATTTGTTCCAGGCCTGAGCACTGGCCTGGCGGCATTGTCCTGCCTCCCACCCCCGGGAGAGGCCATTGTCCTCACCCGCAGCGGGGGCTGCTTATTGCTGATTTATATAGGCAGGCATCCTGCCGGCTGCAGGCTTCACAGACACAGCTGGCTGAGGTGCTTAAGGCCTCGGACCCAGTGACCTTTGCCCCAATCCTGCTGTCATTTTGAAAGTTACAGACCAGAGGGCTGCATACTTCTCCGGATTTACTTTACACCCTCGCCTCCCACCCCCCAGCTCCATATACATAGACACCCCTGCTCCCTTTCTCTCCCCCCCCTTCCCCCTTGTGGTGCAGAGTTTTGTCCCAGGGATAGGACAGGAAAGCCAAGAGAAAAGGATTTTTTTTCTTTAGGTGTCTTTATGTGGTTGATGAGTGGACAGCGATGGTCTCCTTGTAACGTGATGAAGGAGGTTTCCTCAGCTGATGAAATTTGAAAGCCTCTCCTTCAGTAGTTCTATCTCAGTGTGATAATGAGGATGAATAGCTGGGTGAATTCTCAGCTGTCTAAGGGCACTCAGATCTCACCTGGATGCACACGTCCTTCCCAAAGCACCTTCGTGCCAGATCCTCTGTGAAGTCTTCATAAAGAACCAGAGGTTTAGAGCTCAAAAGGACCTCAGAAGGCCATCTGGTTCACCCCCCTCCCCCTCATTTTATAGTTGAGGAAACCGAGGCTCAGGGAGGTCATAAGTGACAGGCTTGATAGTCAGGTGAGTGAGACTGAATATGTTTACAAGTCTGGATGTGTAAAGGAAAAGGAGTACCTTCCTGAGAGTCTGGGGGTCCAGAGTCTAATCCTCGATCCATTGCTAACCCAATATGACCTTGGGCAAGACTTCATCTCTTTGGGCCTCAGTTTCCTCAACTGTAAAATGAGAGCCTAACCTATAAAGTCTCCTCCAAATCCAATATTCCATGATTCTATGGAAGTAACTTGATGGTATAATTCAAGTATAGTCAGGTCTAGTTTTTATCAGGCTTTACTTTCTCTCCATTTTGTTGTTTTTCAGTCCTTGGAGCCAAAGTAAACTTTCTGTCCCTCCTTTCCTCTCTGCCTCCGTCCCTCTACCTCTCCCTGTCCCTGTCTTGTCTCTGACTGTTTATCCCTTCTGTTTCTTCTCTTCTCCTTCCCTCTTCTACCTATTTGTTGGCGTGATTGACAAAATTAGTAAATCCATTCATGTTACTTTTATTGTGTGGGCCTCAATAAATCCCCCACATCGAAGGCACACCTTAATGAGCTAGTGAGCTGACAAATTTGTTTACTGTAGCTGGAGGTGCCAAGTAATGAAATGCACTTGTGTCTGCTGCTCCCCTGCTAAACAAATGCATGGTTTTCCAGAAGCCAGATCTGCTCTGCTTTGCTCAGCTGCTGAGAGGCTGCTGCCACAAACCCCAAGACCGTGAAAGTTTTTTTTTTAATATAATTGTCATCCTTCCATAGTTTAAGATAAATTTTATTTATCTCCTTTCCCTCCTCCACTAATAAAATAATTATAACAAACAATAATAAAAGCAGCTCTCCTCTTCTTCATTGCAATGATGATGTAGCTATAGTGTTCTGAGAAGACTTTCAAACTTATCAGAAAAAAAATAGAAAGAGGATCATAAGAGACTGGAATTGATGAGATCAGAATTGACAAGGGAGCTTGGTGCTGATCTCTTTCTCTTGCTCACTATCCAGGCTACAAGGTTAAAGTTACCCAAATAGGAATTCTGCAGATAATTTTGATCCTCATTGCCTTACCAGAAATATTTTCCTAGCCTGCATCGCCTGTGCCCTGAGACCAAAGGTAAAAAGAAAACTGTGGGAATGATGTCGTATTTGCTGACATCAGTTATTTTGAGAGACTTTGTGGTGGTCCCTGGCATTGGGTTAGAATTCCATTGGTGCCCCCACCCCAATCTCCCTATCCCTCTGATGTGTATGAAAGCAGATAGAATCAAAGATGTTAGAGACAAGGGAAGGAGAAGGAAGAAATGGTTTTTTTCTTTTTTTTCCCTTTTGCCTTTTCCCCCCCATCCTCTTCAGATTTCAGACAGTGCCTTCTAGTTCCCTTGCTGTGAGTCAGCCCAGTATAGCCTCTCCTTCTCCCTCTCCTCTCCTCCCTCTCTCTCTGTCTTTTCCTTCCCTTTCCCCTCCCTTTCTCCTTCTCTTTTTCACTCTTTCTCTCTCCCTCTTTCTTTCTTCCTTTCCTTCTCTTTCTTTTTCCCTCTCCCCTCCTCTACCAGATGATAGAGCTGTACTGTATCCTAGAACAACAACTAGGGAAAATGGCAGGGAAGAGAAAAGAGAAGCTTTGGCTGATAGGGAAATAGTGGTTGGTGGTTATGGCTGCTCATGGCACCGTGGGAGGGAGCCAGCCTCTGAGGCAGAGAAGATAGATGGAAGGATGCTTCTGAGGAGCCCATCTGTCCTCCTCAAGACTCCCCCATCTCCAGGGCTTGGACCATTGGGGTGGGCAGGACTGGCTGGACTTGACCTCAGGCAGAGGGAGTGGGGTGTAGAAAGCAATATTCCATGCGGCAACGCACAGAAAGCAATCACAACCCACTTACCAAAAAAAGCTCGAGTATATTTAGATCCCTCTGCTCTTTTGATTAAGGAAATGCTTATACCATGAGATAATAAGAGCCTTGCTCAGAGAAGGTGTAGCACCTGAGCATCTTCTCCAGCTGTGTACCACTCTGATCCTGTTCCCTTCTTTTCTATTAAAAAGCTAATTGGTATGGAAATGGCACAGGTGTAAACATGAGGGTTTTTGTGTCTCATAATTTTGGATCCAGTCGTCACCTGGGTGAAGTAAACACCCCCATTTGTGTGTCACTCCCCCTCTTCCCTCAAAACACACCCTGGCTGCCCCTCCCTCTCATTCCTGCTAAAATTAAACTTGTTTTAAATAGGAATGTGTCTGTGTAAATGAATCCTGCACGCCTGGCAGCCCAGGCTGGTGGAGCTACATCTTGGCTCAGTCTAGGCCCTGGCTACCTTGAGAGGAGGGCTCCCTCCTGCCCCACAGGTTTGTTACAGAGGAAAACCCTGGGTAGACTGTCAAGAACTCTACAAATGGATGCTACCATTATCATCATTTTTATTATTGTTTTAGATCACAGAATCATAGCATCTTAGAAGTGAAAGGTAGGCTTTCCATGTATTAACTCATTGAGCCTCATAGCAATCCTATGAGCCAGGTGCTATAGGTGTTATGATGTCCATTTTATAGATGGGAGAACTGAGTTCTAGAGAGGTTAAAGGATTCACTCATGATCTCACAGCTAGAAAGTATTTCAGAAGTGGGATCTGACTCGGGTCTTCCTGACTCCAAATCTAACCCTCTACCCATTCCAATCAATCAGCAAGTGTTTATTAAACACCTTCTGCATTCCAGGACTGTGCTAAGCTTGGGGAGTTCAAAGATAAAAAGTAAATAGACCTTGCCTTAAAGGTACTTAAGGGAGGAGCCAACAACATCTAATAAGTACGTTGCAAATTATATCTGGGTAATTGGGTGGAGGGAGGGAATAGTGTAGGGGAGGGGGTGTGGAAAGGCTTTCTGTAGAAAGTGAATTGAGGTTGGAAGGAAACTAGGAATTCTGAGGAGAAGGGAGTGTGCTGCAGGCATGGGGGACAGCTAGTACAAAGCGTAGAGATGCATTCTGGCTAGTAGTCATCCGCTCTCTTCTGAAGGACCTCTAGTGATGGGGATCTCATTACCTTTGAAGGAAGGCTTGCTCATTTCCATTTTTACGTGCCTCTCATTATTAGCAGGTGTTTCCTTCTATCAACCTTGAATCTATCTGCATTTCTGAAACTTTGACTGATGACTTCTCACTCAAATCTGACAGCCTTTTAAACACTTGAAGCTGCTGTGCAGACAGGCTCTGGACATCCTGGGGCCTGTAAACATTTTCATTGGCCAGCTCCTGTTTACATGGGCCCTACCCCCCTTTCTCGGAATCCTTCCTTGTGCCCTCTCCTCAGACACACTCATTCTTGCCTGCTGCCCCCTCCCACTGTCTCTGGCCCACTCAAAGCGCCCATCAAGGATGGGGCCCCATTCAGAGCCAACATTGTGTGAGCAGGGGCAAGTTAATTACCTTCTTTAAACCTCAGTTTTCCTCTTCTGTACAATGGAGATGATAATATCTTTAGTATCTTCTTCCTATGAGGATGAGTATGTTATTGTTTATACCTCCTCAACATCTCTCATTTGTCCCCTTCTCTCTACTCACACAGCTGACACCCTAATTTATTCCCTCCTGACCCCTTACCTGGACTGTTGTAATGGCTTCCTAATTGGTCTCACTACACCAAAGTCACCTATCTTACCAAAACAACATCCCCACCCTGGTCAAAATCACATTCCCCAAATACTCATCCCTACCCTATTACCTAGGACCAAACTCTTCTGTTTGCCGTGCAAAACCCTTTGCAACCTGGCACCAACCTAGATTTCCAGCCTTGTTACAAACTAATCCCCTTCACTACCTCAGTGGTCCAGTCAATCTAATAATAATCATATGAGCATTTATATACCTGTTTAATGTTTATAAGGTTGCTTTACAAATACCATTTGATCCCCACCACAACCCTAGGATGTAGGTGGTACCATTTATAGCATCTATCTTATACATGAAGAAACAGGCAGACAGAGGTAAAGTGACTTGCCCAGGGTCACAGAATTCTGAGGCTGGATTTGAACTCAGGTCTTCCTGGTCCAGCCATCTGCTCACTGTGCCACCTAGCTGCCTGTAGCCCTCTGGCCATCTTCCATCTCCATGCATTCCATAGGCTGTCCCCCAAGCCTGATATACCTTCCTTCCTCATCTCTGCCTCTTAGAATTCCTACTTGCCTTCAAAGCCCAGCTGTCTTTCCTGATTCCCCAGCCTCCTCCCTGAAATGACCTTGTCTTTTTTTCTGTATGCATTTTGCATGTGTACATGTCATCTTCCCTGGAAAGAATGTATTCTTCTCGAGGCCAGGGACTGTTTCATTTTTGAAACTAGCCCAGTGTCTGACACATAGCAAATACTTGCTAATTGATTTTGGTAGACTGATAGAATAAGGTGATACATGCAGGGTGTCCCAAAAGTCTTAGAGCAGTTTTAAGCTTTAACTATGGGACTTAAAGCTTAAAAAATATATAAAATTCTTTGCAAACCAAATACTTCATGAATGCTTATGAATCATAAGCAACTAGCAGACAGACCACCGGGCCTAGAGTCAGGAAGACCTGAGTCCAGTGTAGCCTTTGGATACTAGCTCTGTGACCCTGGGCAAGTCATTTAACCTCTGCCTCAGTTTCTTCATATCTAAAATGATAGCACTTGCCTCCCAAGGATGTTAATAGGATCAAATGAGAGAATATTTGTAAGGAGCTTAGCACAGTGCCTGGCATATAATAGACTCTATATAAATGTTAGATATTATGAGACTTCGGAACTGGAAGGGAAGGATTTTTCGTGATCGTTTGGTTCAATACCCTTGTTATACAAGAGAAGATGTCAGCTCATAGAGGTGGGTTAATTTGCCTGTGCTCCTAGGGCTTCAGGATGCTTTCTAGGACCAGCTCTCTAGAGGGAAGGTGCCTTTCACTTGTGGAAAGTTGAGAGCAGTCAGAGATCCAATTCTGGCTGTGACAACAGCTCCCCCTGGTGGTCTTAGTCCAGGCTGTGGAACCTCAGTTTCTCCGCCTACAAAATGGGCCTAATATTTCTAAATTCCCTGTGTTGGAGCACTGGATGGATAAGATTGGAGTGTAGTGGGGCAGAAGGGAAAAGTATGCGTGATATGTTTTCCCAAGGCCATCAGAGTTCTGTTAGCCCCTCTGCACATCTACTGAAACTAATGAATTGCTAATATAATTTTCTAGATAATTTTATTTCCATAGTCTCACATTTTAATGTGTTTTCAAAAAGCCAGCATTTATTTGCTTAATCTCCCAGCGTAATACGATCTGCCCTGACTCATCATGGATGCAGAACAATCAGCTAGGCAGAAACTACAACAAATTGTTTGATAACTCAAATCTATTCTCTTGATTTTTAACTTGCATCCACTGGTAGCTTTTCTTCTCCATCCTACCCCCACCCTCTCCTTCTGTATTTTAAAATGATTTTTACTCTTTTTTATTGTCTCATGGGCAAAAGGGTGGAAAGAATGAGAGTGGAGACAGCTGTCTCTTTCCCTCTCTCCCAACTCTGCCTGTTAGCCTATTCATTGGGTAGGGGAGAGTCTTAGACTGTTTGTTGCCCAGGTTAAGTGTGTGTGTGTGTGTGTGTGTGTGTGTGTGTACACTGTGGAATTGAATAGGATTTAAATCTGTAAGGATGTAAGTTGTAATATATGATTGTGATGGAATATTGCTGTGCTATAAGAAATGATGAGCTTGATGATCTTAGAAAAATGTGGATTGACTCGCATGAAATAATGAAGAGTGAAATGAGCAGAACCAAGAGAATGTTGTATACAGTAACAGCAATAGTGTTTTAAGAACAACTTGGAGTGACTAAGTCATTTGGGCTATTATGAATACCCAAATTAACTGCAAAGGACATATAAGGGAAGATGCTATCTGCATCCAGAGAAAGAAATGATACATAGAAGTATGTATAGAATGATTTTACATGTATACACACACATACACATACATATATACACACACATATTTGTGTCTAATGGTAGCCATCTTTAGGGTGGGGGGGAGGAAGAAAAAAGAAATTTACATGATAACTTTATTATATATTTAAAAGCAATAGCAAGTTATACATAATAGATTTTCCATTTCATGTGCAATCATCTTTTTATTATACTGTGTTATGGAAATGCTTGTTTTATTCCATAAATTAAAAATAGTTAAAAATTTTTTTAAAAACTATAAGGAACCTTACAGCTCAGCTCATTTTCTCCTCCTTCCCCTCTACTTAGAAACAGAGACACTAAAGCACAGCTGGGTTCAGTGACTTGCCCAGAGATATACAAGTAGAAAATAGTAGAGCTGGGATTTAAACTCCAGTCCTTTAACTCAAATCTAGCACTGTTCCCATTACACCATCCTACCTCTGAACCAAATAAGAAAGAGAATAGGAAGAAAAAGATGTGATGGAAAGAGGCAGAGACTGGGTAGGAGTAAGGAGTGTTAGGGAACGCGTGGGGGACAGTGCATGGGGTTTTTTTTCTGCAACAAATGAATATTTGTAGATTTTGTAACCTGTCTACAAAGGTGAACTTTAGCATAGGATTGATCAGCTGGGGTGGGGATGAGTGGGGTGGGAAAAAATGGGCTCTCCAGACAAGCTGTTTATCCCTTACTGGAGAGGCCCCAGGAAGGGTGAATTGAAAGCCTTAGGCCAAGGGAACAGAGTTGTGCAGATGACAAAGGACTCTGGCCACTTGTTGCCTTATACACTGCCTTACTATGGTGGATTCCTGGGTTAAGAGTTGTAACTGAGACTTGGGCCTCAGTTTCCTCCTCTGCAAGATAAGAGAGCTTGACTTGATGATCACTGGGTCCCTTCTAGCTGTGATGTCCCTTTATTGTGACATACCCAGAGTAATCCCCGAATCACTCATCTTTGCAGAAAACACATATCTGAATGCATTGTATTTCAAGACTGTAGGCACATGGACATTGGGTCTTCTTTGGCATAAGTTATCTTTAAAAGTGCTCTTCCACCCTTATTATCCCTATTTTAAAAATTAGTTGTTTGAGCTTCTGGTTTTGATTTAGGGGTCTTTTTTTAGGGAGGTAGTGGTGATACCCTGCCTACGGACTTACCTCCATGCAACTAGGCAACTTGAGACCTCTGGTGGCTTAGTGGACCTGGAGCCAGGAAGGCCAGTGTTCAAATCTGGGCTCAGACACTTACTCACTGTATGATCCTGGATGAGTCATTTAGTCTCTAACACTTGAACCCTTTCTCAGTTTGTTCAGCTGTAAAATGGGGACAGTAACTGCACCTATCTCACAGGGTTGCTGTGAGGGTCAGATGAGATGATCATTGTAAAGCATTTAGCACAGTGCTTCTATATAGTAAGTGCTTAATATATGCTTATTTCCTTCTCCTCTCCCATGCTGCCCCCATACCTTTGGAAGGAATTGCTGATCAGTTTTGTTATTGAAACTTGTTGATGGTGGAAGTGGTGGATGGTCAGTTCAGGGAGCTAGTACCTCAGCTTGCATCTCCCTCTTTCGGCAGACAATCAATCAGTCAGTTGTTGAGCATTTATTAAGTGCCTACTATGTGCCAGGAATGAAAGGATCCTTGTCTTCAATGGGCTTTTTTTTTGGGGGGGTGCCTTTATCTTTCTCTGGATGGAATGAAACCAGTGAGCTTCTGTTTCTCCCAGAGATATTGCTGGAGCCAGAGGGCCTGAAAGTCTTCAGTTGGGGCTCACTTTTGTTGTGGTGGTCATTTGTTTTCAGTCATGTCCAACTCTTCGTGACCCCACTTGGGGTTTTCTTGGGAGGGATTGGAGTAGTTTGCCATTTGCTTCTCCAGCTCATTTGGCAGATGAGGCAAACTGAGGTAAACAGAGTTAAGTGACTTTCCTGGGATCACACAGCTAGCAAGAGTCTGAAGCCAAAATTTTTTTTTTAAGGCAATTGGGGTTAAGTGACTTGCCCAAGGTCACACAGCTAGTAAGTGTCAAGTGTTTGGTCTGAGGCCGGATTTGAACTCAGGTCCTCCTGACTTCAGGGCTGGTGCTCTATCCACTGCGACACCTAACTGCCCCTCTGAGGCCAAATTTGAACTCAGGAAGTTGAGTCTTCTTGACTCCAGACTTGGCTCTCTGACCACTGTGCCACCTAGCTGCCCTGGGAGTCACTAAGTAAACTCAAAATCCAGACAGTACTAAAGCCCATTAGTTGTTGAAGAAGGGAAGAAAATCTGTCACAGAATGTGTGGAACCTTGAGCACGAGCAGGGGATAATGCTGATAAGACTGGGGTTGGATCTGTTTTCTTTGCTGTCTTCTTTTACTCATTATCCATTGTCCCCTCTACTGATTGCAGTGAGGCTTCTACCATTCTATTGAATCTCTTCTCTTAGAGGCCACCAGTGATGGCCTCTTTCTTTAGTTCTTACTCTTGGTGATCTCTTTGTAGCTTTTCACATTCTCGACCACCCTCTTCTACTAGATGCTCTGCCTACCTTTGGGTTCAGTCATGCCAAACTCTGCTGGTTCTTCCTCGTCTTCCTGACGCCTTAACGTGAGTGTTCCCTAAGATTCTGTCCTCAGACCACTTCTCTCTCTCTCTCTCTCTCTCTCTCTCTCTCTCTCTCTCTCTCTCTCTCTCTCT